>NW_017095466.1:0-3189 GCF_001412225.1 Nicrophorus vespilloides
CTGAGCTGCCACTAAGAGGCTCTCCGTCTCACCCTTGAGTCCAGCGCTTCTCAGCCATGCGAAGGTTTTCTCCTTATCTGTCCAGCTGTTCTGCAGACTTCGGAGGAACTGTCCATGGAGAGGCTTTGAAACGACTCTCTCGAGTCTTTCCCGGAAGATTGCTGATCTTAGTCTTCCTTTGCTGTTTTGGCGACTTATGGACTCAGGCTCGAAATATTTGGTCTTTATTTCGTTTGCTTGCTTTGTGTCCTTATTATTATTATTATTGTTAATAATAATAATATTTATTGAAATAGTAAAATTACAAAATAAAAACTCAATACAATAATATAAATATCATAACTCAAAAAAGTCAACTGCTTCAAAGGACTATTGACCATCATTCGCGGTGTAACAGTTTTTGACTATTTACTCATAACCAGTTAAGGAGTAAACTAGCGCCTATTTTATCATAGGAAACAGGTGATGTGCATAATCCTCTAACCATATTTGATTATGACTGGATGATTTGGATGAGGCGATATGGATTAAATGTAAGCAATTTGAAAATAATATAGAAAAATCTTATGTCCATCGAATAAAGAAGAAAGACGAATAAATTATTAAAAAAGAATCTAAGTATGAATTCAATAAAGAGGACTCTGTTGCTGATGTTGACAAAAAAAATAATGATAAAGAAGAAAATGATGAAGATACCTATGAAAAGAATTCAAGTATTTCAACAAGCAACAGCTTTGACTATAATTTATCTCAATTCAAAGATGATAAATTGTAGTCAAAGCTGCTGCTAGTTGAAGATAAAGAAAATATACTTATGTTATGTTTTTAAACACTCAAAAGGAAAATTTAATCTGAGGAAGATGAACTTTAAAAAGTTAAACTTGATATTTAGAAGAGTTTACGAAGGCAACGGAGATAGTTCTCTTTAGTAAAGAAGAGTTTTGCATTGTTGATTGTAAGTTGAAGGAATATAATGCAAAATTTTCAGGTAGTTTCACCTTCATTTTCGATAATTAGATCCAGTTGAGTTTTGGATTATAGAGAAATTTGTCGAAATAGTTCAAAAATATTTTTTTATCAAAAGTGCATGCATTTTCATAGAAAATTTGCACAATTTTGTTTTTCACCATTCAAATTTATTTTCAAATGAGAAAGTAAATAGTCAATTAAATATCAATACAGAAACAAACAGTATTTATTTAAATTTAAAAAATATACAATAATTTTTACAAACAACACACACAAACTTCCAATCAAAATGGAAATTAAAATATAAACACATTATATACAAATATTGCTATTTTGCAATCATAAAGTCATCAGGAAGCTGTAAATTAGTTACTAAGTTCTTATTTTGCTTACCAAGCTTTGTTAAGCAATTTTTTATTTCTTTCAATTTCTCATAAAAAAACATCCAATATTTGAGCAATTTATTCAAAAGAATTCATTAAATCTTTAACCATCTTCTCGTTCTGACTAGTAGAGTAATTAATGGAAATATTCATCATACCCACATTTTTGAAAATCATATTGTTACTCGTGTACTTCTTCTGATATGTAGTGCAATGTTTGTCAATATCTGCCTTCAAACAGTTAATTTTCCACATTATATCGAACAAAGGATCTTCATCCTCTTCATGGTGTGACGCTTTAATCATTAAAATTTTCTTAATAAGATCACATCTATTCGCATAGCTATCAATGAATTTTAGTAATTCCGCCTCCATAAGCACTACGATCATCCTTCGATTCAATCGAAGAATCTAATCGTATTCTGATTTACCGTCAAGGTTTGACTCAAATAGAGTGTTGATTTCTCGACTTCTTTTCACGATCATGTTGGTTTGGATAATAGTAGACATTCTAGAGAAAATCTTTCTTCTGGAATAAATGAGGCTTGAACTTATTAATTATATAGGATGTAACGTTAAAATGTTGGTACCGTATGTATAATGTTGATTCCGCGATCGCGGGGAGTGCAGATCGAATCTTTGACTGACCTCGAGTTATTGATCTCCTCAAAAGCAAGTGGCGTCCAGAACCTTCCCACATCAGGGACTCATGGCCAGTCGGAAGTAAAAGATTATTTTGTTACTAAGAAAAGTCACCATGCGCTACATTTCTGAGAATCTAAATTATCACTTTAATCTAACTATTCTATTATCCAGAAATAAATAAATTTAGGAATTACTGAATTATATACACGGTTTGCTGGGGAGAATATTCATCTCAGATCTCTTTCCAATGGACGATTACCCGTTGGGAATTCGGTGCTAAACCAAATGGTTTGGAATTATCGGAAGCAATGTATGTGTTGACTTGACAATTGTACATTTCTTTATAGCCATATATATTTGAACACATTTGCTGTGAATAAAAATGTCATTAATAAAGTCCAATTCAATATGTAAAATAGAATACTTACTTGAGTCAAAGGACTGGTGTTGGTAGTTAAAATTCCCTTGAATTTCTTATTTTTGGCTAAAATATGCACTTGATCTTCCATATATTTTATCAGGGCGACGTTTTCTTGTGACGAAAGTGACAAGCTGGTGGTCATTATGAACGAATGGAAGACGTTCCCCTTTCCAGACGGCAATCGATTATTCCTGATGGGACCTTCGATGGTCTCCAAGAATTCGAAAATCACGACCAGTTTCGAGGTTATTTCCACTTTTGGTTCATCGCGCGCATCGAAGTTCAAACTGACACCGATGACATTCCCCGTTTTAGTAGAAATAACCACGAAACTGAGATCCTTTTCGACCAACGGCGCCCAAAACTTGCCCATCAACTCTAAGTATTCGAACTCGTATGTATCTGACTTAAGCCACTGCTCAAGATCGCCCTTTTGGTAAAAACTGGTGGAAACTATGCTAAAAATTATCAATGAATTAAATTAATATATTTGTATTAAGTATTTCATATAATTACTTCAAGACATCGTCTTTCATCCCATCATGCAAAAATTCCATCCTAAAGTTTGGAGGCTGTGTTGTCGTTAGTGTCTTATCTTTGGATTGGTGCATCCTCTCCAAGACCTCGCCTAAGTCCATAGCGGCAATAAAATCACTAATGCTGTTCCGCGCGGTCCACCATCAGCATTAACGTCAACTTCTACGAAATCGGAGGCAACTCTTTAAACTCGATCTTCACAATTACTTGCCTCAACGAAGCTTCCTATTACAT
>NW_017095467.1:0-1190 GCF_001412225.1 Nicrophorus vespilloides
GTTCGTCGACCATTCATTCTCATGCCACTATTGAAATTTATTAGTTACGTAAATTATTGATGTTAGTGTAAGTAAAACTAAACGAATAACAAGCAAAGATAGATGACTTTTTTAATTATTAGTATACAAATATTTATAGATACAATTAGATATCTTTTTTTTGTTATTCATATTCAGTTTTTAACAAAGTATTATTGATTTGAAATATATTTTAACATGTAACAAAATTTGTTAGTGTTATTGCAAAATAATTGTTTTTTACAGATATTATTTTTGGATAAAAAATATCTTTTAATATTAATTTTGTGGTATTTATGTAAGTGGAAAATTTATCTGCGAAATATTACTTTTGAAGGCAGAAAAAATCTGAAGGATTTAAGAACATTCATTCAATTCAAATATATAAGATTAAGATATGATTTAGTTGCAGGCAATGACTCTTATATTTAAAAAAAATGAAATATTAAAAAAGTAAACATTTTGAGAAAAAAATTTAATGTTTGTAAATTTTCATAACTAACATACATAAGTAATGTACGTTCCGGTGAACATGGGATACGTTTATACGAATACAGTATATAGATTTACTAATTAAGATACATTTGCTTAAAATACTGAATGTTTGGTATGAAATATTAAAAAAAAAGTATGTACGAACACTACAAAACAAAATAATAAGCCAGTCCTTGGGATACTAAAAGACTATAGTGGAAGAGCATAAAACAATATTTATCTTTGTAAATATCGTTTAATAAAAAAAATCATTAATGTAAAGTACGTTTGTATAAAATTCAAGTATGTTTGTTCAAACGAAGTGACCAGTATATCAACTCAGTAATAGATTAATGTATATTTTCTTTAAATATTGAAATTTTGGTATGAAATACTAAAAAAAATAATAATTTAAGTACACTACAAAACAAACGTAAAACAAAAACAAGACTTACCTCCAAGACCAGCAAAAACTATAGACTTCGAAAGAAGAACACAAAATAACATTTACCTTCTAAATATCTAATTATAAATAAGTTTATTGAAATAATAATAATAAACCAGTAAGTAAGAATAAAAAATATGTACGTTAATTGAACGTTGACAGTATTCAAATGGAATTTGCATAATTTTGATTTTAAATATAAATATAAAAATATAAGATTGTGAGTTACAATAGTCGTTTAATAAAAAAGAAA
>NW_017095468.1:0-118635 GCF_001412225.1 Nicrophorus vespilloides
TTAACTGGAGGAAATTTTCTCATCTTTATATTCTGGCCGCTTGTAGTTTTACATCCTTGGACGCAACAACTATAAACCATTCTAATACAAAACTATATTAATTAAATTGTTCTTAGACCATACATATACATATATTATAAAGAATAATAGAAATGTTACTTACTTGCTTGTGTTCTTGACAATAGCAAAATAAAAATGGGCAAAATAAAACAAACTTACGCATAATCACGGATAACTTGAAAAAGTTTTGTAATCGAGAAACAAAAGGAAGTAAACATTTGAAATAGTTCCGAGTGGTTCCGAACATCTCGAGTTCAACCGATTCGCTCTAAAAATCACTAAAAAAATCTTCTTCTCTCTAACATATGGTAAGTAGCTAATACCAACTCAAAATAAAAGGACGAGTTTTTGCCCTATCCTGTGCAGGCCCCCTGCCCCGGTCGTTAGCCCTTTGTCCAGCCTATTAATATATATATTTTTTTTAATTTTATATGTAAAGAATGTACTTTTTTTTCCTTATTTATTAATGTTTGGCCAATAAAAAAGCAATAAATAAATAATCAATTAAACACATCAACAATAAAATACAAAAACCTAGCAGATATATTGACCACATAAAAATAAACAATCGAATCAACTTGAAAGAGTCAAAATCAAACAAATATAATGAAAAAAAAAACAAAAAAAAACAAATTACAACTTAAAAAGAATAGAAACTATTTCCAAGATGCTTGGAAAAATCTGGATTGTGATGGAAATGTGAACAAATAAAATATGAAGAGTTGATTCCATATTAACCTTTAACTATTCGCGCCGGTGTAAAGAGTATACCAATTTTCTAAGAAATGAAACCACATTTATTTTATCTTTCCCTCATCTATGACACTTATCGTAACCGATCCCTAGTGTTTACTAAACGCCGGTGCAATATTGTGTTGACTGCGGCACAAAGAAGTTGTTTTTTTTCACGTTCCTTTTTGCTCTGCAGTATTGGTGTAATAGCAGATCATGCTAATACCTCTACTGACGAATATATAGAGGGCATTGACGACAATTCTGATTCAGAATTTATTATTATATAATTTATTATATTAATTAAAAACCGCGCGAGTTGCACATCGAAAGTTCAGGGCGCGAGTAGTTAAAGATAAATAGAAACAAAAAATGGAATACTACTAAACACTTGGAGAGACAAAACAGAGTGATCTTACTCTGATATTATTAAAAATATACCAGAGGAAATTTTGGATTCTGAGGTCAGTGATGTGATGATGGGGAAGACACTAGCATTATCCGAATTATTGATGGATTTTACTTCGATTATATGCAATATTCAACAATGCTGAGTAGACCACTATAACCGACACTAAAAATATGACATATAATCACCCATTAGCTGAGTGTAAAAAGCATCAAAATTTTAATGAGTGTGAAGGAAAACACAGTGTTGTAACATGTAAACTTGTTACCAAACTGTCAACATTGTGGGGGGAAGAATCACAATGTCAGGACACACCAATCAATAAAGGGTAAGCATTAAAATTCAAAATATACGGACGAAGGATCTTTTGGTAAGTGTGAACATACATATAAAGCGAATACACAGACCACTCACGATCAACAACATCATTATTGACTCTTGAAGAAGTCAACAACTTAGAGAATACGTACCGAGGTAAGCTTTTTAAAAAAATAAGGGAAAACTTCATACAAAAATTTAATATATACGTTACGGAAACGTTTTTTAGAAACACATTGGTGTCAACAACATTCATACAAACGCGGTTGAGCGAACTTTCTATGTAGAGGCTCACCTAGTGGCTGCGTATTTTTGTTGCTAACTTATTTATTTATTCATGATGCGAATATATTCGTTATCTATATACGACATAACCACTTAAGGGGTTAACATTCCTGCAATTTTACAAAGGTTTATATTATATTATTTGCATACTGAAACTTTTGAAACGAATTAATTGCTTAACCCGAGGACTTACTGTAGTTGTCAATACACAAACACTCGCAATACCAGCCTTAGGATTGTCGAAAGAAATGCAGCAGAAGAACATCAACAGAAAAAAACATGATATAAAGTGTATATTAATAAATAAAATGTAAATAATATTATATAAATAAAAATAAAAAAATAAAATGCGTAACGATTATTTACGTCGTTACGTCAAACATTGAGTCGATTTCGGATTTCATTGAGGCGGCGACGATCACACTTTTATTTTCGTATGGAATTTCATTGACCGTCCACCAAAATCTTTTTCATATTCGAAAAAAAAATAAACGGAATGTAAATTACGTTTACGGACTCGTCCCAAAAACAAAACAAACAAAAACAATCGAAATGAGAGAAACAGTGAGATGGGAAAAAAAGAGAAAGAGTAGGAAAACAAGCTTTATATAATATTGTTGTTATTATATTATGTGGTTTCGAGAGTTTGTGTGTATGTTGTGTTTTTTTTTTGTGGTGGTGGTGGTCAGACAGACCGTTCGGAATGTTGGCTGGCGTCTCCGGCGCTGGGCTCCAGCTCCAGTATGAATTATGGACTATGACCCATGGACGTTTTGTACCATTATCATCTCAACATCTCTCCGTGGAGGAGATCACCCGTTCGCCCTCTCTCTCGCTAGCATCTCTCAACCCTTTCGATCCACCAACGCGCAGATCGCATCTCGAAGATGCGAAACCGTGAGTCACACACGCGCGCACACAGCATCACTATCATCGTCGTCGTCCACCGATTAATTAGTGGCTAAGATTAGGAAGAGGTAACGAAGAAATGGAGAGAAAGAGGGAGATGGGAGAGAGGAAGAGTTGGACATAAATAATGAAGGAGAAAGGTATGCAGAGCCCTTCGGAGCATTCCAGACATTGTCCATCCAAATAAAAATGTAAATAAGACGCGCGCGAGTTGGAAATTTATGGCCCCCACCGAGATTACTCTCTCTGTCTTACTCTATTTCTCTCTCTTTTTTCATCTTTCAATTCTCTTCTCCTCTTTCAGCTCGTCTCCTTCATTCCTCAACATCCCGATCCGCATCGTTCCGAAAGTCCTGAAACGCGAATCAGGAATTGGAATTGTTGCGTTGTTCGTGATTAAAGGTTTTTGCAGTACATATAGTATGTGTGTGTAATGAGTGGCGAGTCTGCAATGATTCATTTCCCGGTTTTGAAATACGCCCGTGTATGCGGCACGAAATTAACAATAATATAAATCAGTTGATTCGGTATGGTATGGAATGGAACAACAAGAGCAGCGACGGGAGGCGGTGGTGCTGTTCTTGTTTTTTTTTTTGAAGATGCTAAGAGGAGGGAGATTCAGCAAAGCGTAAAGATTCCCCGTTAATTCTGCTTCTTCCTCATCCTCCATCAACAAACTATACTATTTACCCGTGTAGTTTACAATCTCTTCAGCTCCTTTACAACATTTAATTTATTGTCGGAGCAAGCTTAGAATATTACAAATATAAAAACTGATTACGTAAACGTCAACCCACGCGAAACCATGGCAACAAATCCGTTTCATGTTCACGCAAATCCAATTGGATCTTACGAGAAAAAGTTGTATCCGATTCATTCTCAAAAACATATCTTCATCACTTCATATTTCTATGTCACGTGTTTTAATTTTATTGATTTAAATACTGTTCCTTAAACGTGATGCACAAGTACATGATATATTCTGTTGTTTTATTTTCTGAATTCTACTATTCTACAATATTTCAAACTTTCCAATATTTCACTAATCAATTTTCGTTTTTATGATAAAGACTAATAAAAATTAGATATTTCCCGCCAAATACCTCACAGTTCCATCAAGAGTCACGTGACAAAACAATAATTTAAATTACGATATTCTTATACGTTACTATGTTTCTTCTTCGTCATTTTATTGAGGTTATATTATATAAATAAAATTCATTCATTTTACTTTGTAATTTAAAATATGAATAAATTATTTATAAAAAAAAATATTTATATTGTTTCATTTTCTAATTATTTAGATACGAAATAATGCTTGGTTTCTGACACTTTGAATTCATTTCATTTATAATAAAGTAATTATTTTGTTATCAAATTATCTATTTATCTAAATTAATTACATTTTATTACAATAAAAATATTGCAAATATTACATAATCAATTCATAGAAAATTGGGCAATTTATATTGTTTCATACATAAGTTATTCATACACAAAGTAGTAACGCTTCTTTTATGACAGTTTACAAATCTGTTTTATAAAGACGTTTTTTTTGTTTTTTTTTTAATAATACTAAGTATTGAACTGAGGTAGTCAAATTATTTTAGCTTTAAAACAATTACAGCATATAATCAATTTTAAGTATATTCATAGGAATATTGGCTTATGTCAAGGGTTTTTTTTTGTCATTTATTTACAAAATAAATATTTCTACCCTTACTTATCTAATTTGATTGAGTATTGAAGAAGTCTTGTTTCAAAATGTTTAGTGGAGAAAATCCGTGAGATGTGAATGAAAGAAGAAAGAAGGCATCGTGAACAAAAGTGAAACGATTTATCAGAAACAAATTGCTGTTGGAATATCGACGGCAGAGGTCTGATTTAGCGCGAAAGTCGAAGGAAAGATATGGAAGGCTTCAAAAGCGCGGACGTTTCTCATATACTTCTTCAGGATTTTTTTTATGGTATCTCCCTTTAGCGCGACCAGTGGGGCGTGTAAATGGCGGTTCACAGTTTCTTCGCTTCGTCTCTTCTTCTCCTTTCCCGTCTTTTCTTTATTTTGTTTCTCTATTTATTTTGTTTTTCCTCTCTTTTAGATACGAATACGAAAGAATCCGTGCGAAGAATCAATAATGTAACCTACCAATGCGATAGTTATTTGTTTTTGTCTTCTTCTTTTCATTTGTTTTTAATTTAATGTGAAACACAATATTTAGGTACGTTTGATACGAAGTTGGGTGAAAAGAGGATCGGAAGGGCGGGAGAAACAAAAACGAAACGCGATGGAACCGCATTCCACTTGGTGCATCCCTCTCACTCTCGCCCACACATTACCATATGGTTTTCGTTATATAAATTTTATTGGTTCCTAAACCCCCTCCGCCCTTCCTGACTCTCTTTCTCTCTCAAGGGGGGATCCTGAACGTACGTACGCCGTATTAATTTGATATTATTTTATTGTGACGCAATGCGATAAATTCGGGTTCGTGTGGCGCCGGACATCTCTTCTTTTGTTTCTCTCTTTCTTCCACAAATACGAAATAAATGAGAGAAAATCGAAATGAAGAAGAGGACAGAAAATCGGTGGAAAAAGCGGAGACGGCGCCAACGGGTTTTTAGGCGCCGAAAAACGAAATACGCCCAATTCGATATTTTTTTTATTCTTCATCATCATCACAATCTCCACGGTATTCATTTACCTCGTCGCGATCGTATTTTGTTCGTTTTAATTAGATGCTGTATACACACACAAACACACATCGTCCACTTCATTCATTCGGATTTAACGACGACGACGGCATCATTAAAATCACATGTAATTTATACCGGAGTGAAGTAAAGACGAGGAGAAAAACAAACAGGAAACTAACATAAATTCTACTGGAATCTCGAAGAGAATAAGATTAACAAACTAAAAACACTACCGAAAAGAATTACTGCTCCTCGACACGTAACTTTTCTCCCCCTAGAAATCTATTACTAATAACTCTTATTTAAAGATAATCAAAAAAAATATGTTTACACACTTTCTAACCATTTTTTTTTCAATGCTCACGTTCGTAATTCATCGTAGTAACATCAACAATATTGATAGTATTACAAACTAATTTGACGTTTATATGACAGTTTGTTTGACATTTAACGAATTACTATTTATTAGCCAAATAATTTAAATTTATTATCACTTATATATAGAGAGAATAAAAATACATACTTATTACAAACTTTTTTATAATTATTTAGTATTAATTTTTTATTAATAATTTAAAATAGTATATTTATCGTAATTCGACGTATAACTTGTCAACTGTCAAATATGTTAAATAGTTTTAAACTTATAATGTATTATGTAATTATAAAAATAATAGATTTTTTTTTATTCCTATTTTTAACAAAAGAATACTTATCATATTAATTTTAATTTCATAATAAAATTGAATTTAATTCAATTGAAATAAAATTTGTTGTAATTATCTTGTTTTTGAATATATTAATTGGTATGAATTTGTTCAAAATAATTGATTCATTTTTTTACTTTATTTATTTTTAATTGAATTTTACAAAAAAAAATCATTTAAAAAAATATATAGTTTTTTGCAATTAATTTCATATATTATTTTATGCATGAATGAATAATATAAAAGTACACTCCATCCTCTTTTTATGCGGTTTTGAAGTTATGCCGTTTTTATTTCAAGAAGCATTTTTTTTAAATAACTATTTTAGGCCATTTTGACACGTTTTGACACAAATTGGTAAACCATTTCATCGAAAAGATGATAATTCTGAACGAGCATTCAAGTTTCAACGCGAGCTTCAGAATTACATTTCTGGATATCTGGAATTGTACAAAAAAATAGCAAAGCCATCGCAAAGTTTAATCACTGATTATATTGTCAAAGGGAAAAAATCAACATGCGAAGTTGATACTAATTTTACTTCTGAAAAATCATTATCTTCAGGACATAGATCTGATATGCTGACTATCTCTTCTAGTGATGAAAGTGATTTCGAACCAGTTCGCAAATTATGCCGAACGCTCTCATATAGCGACGATAATTGTAAAGAAAAAAATGTGAAAAACTTTCAATCTTTCAACTTTCATAAAAAAAATCCGTATTTTTTTTTTGTAAAATTTTTCCGTATAAATTTAGAAGGAATATGTTAAGATTATATTTTTCTTAAATTTAATAAACTTGTCTATGATTGTTAACGGTTTTATAAAATTATGAATAAACATTTCAGAAAGAATATAGTAAGACTAATTATTTTTCTGAAATTTAATAAACCCTTTTTTATGCGATTTTCGTTATATTGTAACTCATTGATTTAGTTTTATGCGGTTTTAAAAAATTATGGAACGTATCCTTTATTTTTATATGTGTGTCTAGTCTTTTTTTGTGCGATTTATTTTTATCTACCGCATTAAAAGAGAACCAAGTGTATAAACAATTTCATTGATTGTTATATGTATTTGGTTTTAGAACAATTTCGAATAACCTTTTTTATGTTCGATAACTGAGGTTCCATCTCTACAGTTAATAAAACTGAGAATGCGCGAAGTTCACGTTGATTTATGGTTTATGTGTTTATTTTCTTTTCAATATGATAATTATGTATTAAGCAAAACGATTGAAATGTAAACATCCTAATTGGATTCGTTAATTTCGCGCTGCGAGCAGTTCGAAGGTAGAAATACGACGAGGACGAATATCATCGTTATATGCATAATGGCAAATGATAATAAAAACGAGCGTCTTGAAAATTCCCGCGGCGCCCGAGGGGAGGCAGATAATTTATGGGCCCTAAAGCGTTTCAATTTATCCCGACCGTATCTATAATATAATATAGAGAGAAGAGAAGAGTAGAGAAGAGATGTAAGGATGAGGAGGAGGCGAATTCTCTCATCCTTCCTCTCCAGAGCTCATCTACCTCCTGAGGTGTCCATCGCGTCGGCATCCGCAGCGGCCTAAAGTGTGTGTGTATGCGCGCTGTGCTGTATTGTAGAAAAAAGGAGAAGAAGCCGAACGGCGAGAAGACCGAGAGAGTTGTGGGCGTGTGGAAGCACCGACTAATAACTGCTGGGGGATGCTTATTAGATTAACGTAATTACAAAACCACCGCAACCTCTAAATCATCATCATAATTTTCTTCTTCTTCTTCATCATCTACCGGGAGAGAAAACAAAACAGGAGGAGGCCTCGACGTAGGTGGATGCGAATTTCGACCAATCGGACGAAGGCAGGATATCCGCAACGCCAATAACCTAGCTTTATTATTGAAACTATCAAGATGATTCGAGTATTATGTTTTAATTTCCCTAAATGCGGTAACCAAGGATATTCAAGTTAGTATCATTGACTTAACTGTCATTTAAATTGTCAATAGATACCAAAACATCAATAACTTAACTTTATTACCCAAACTATTATGAAGAAATTAAGAAGAAAATACTAATTCTCCCAAATGTAATAACAAAATTTATTTAAGTTGGTATAATTGACTCAATTGTCACTCTCAATGCCAACCACACCAATAACCTAACTTTATTAGAGAATTAATAGTGTTATTCGAAATGACAAAAAATAACTTTCCTAAAGACAGTAACAGTTAATCCGTTACTACTAGGGATAAGTCAGAGAGACCCACCTGATGTTTGTTTTTTATTCGCATTCTATTGTAATTTAATGCTGCGGATTGACCGTCTCGCTATTCCAGTATTTTCTAGTGCACTTTTCAGTAGGTCGCGGCGAGAAATATTTATTTTATTGTAGCGAGTATTTCGGGCCAAAGTGTATAGAATCCGTGTATAAAAAATATATTCTTGATATATACATGGTAAGTTAATTTCAAATTATAATCATTTTATGGCAAACAACTTTCTTAGATATTCAATAGTGATAACTTTTGGGAGTACATGGAATCGGTCCTTTTTAAAACCAACCATCAGAATCAAATGAAAATTTAGTTACAGTCGATGACAAAGCTTTAATGATAATAACAGAAGAAGCAGATAAAAGTTTTAGCTGATTGCAAGAAACATTACATCTGTAAATCAAAAGTTTATACTGATATGAAACCCTTACCTCCAAGTAAAACCTAGATTGAGTACTTACCAGAAAGTACGAATAGGAACAGAACACCTGATAGGTACTCTGCCATTGAAATAGTAAACTAATTACGACAAACAAATGAAAAAATAAAATGATTTTAAATATTTTTAAGTTGGTCACCAATACTCAAATAACCTTACTTTAACCAACGTATTATGCTTAAGAATACAAAAAATATTCTTGTAAATACAGTAACTCAAATATATTTAAGTTGGTGCTCATAGATCAACTTTCAACATCACTGTCAATGGTACGTTTGACAGAAGTTAATTTAGTATGTCAATCATAAATACTTTTAAATATGCTATGGAAAAGTCAATCATCGAGTTAATAAAACTACCAGCAGTTCAATGATAAATGCGTTGAATCTTTGTCCGAGTCTGGTCTTTTCATGCATTTCAGCCGGTTCCGATTCGTACGTTGTACATTATTTATCCGGCGCGGTTAGCCTTGACTCCTGAACCCATTTGGATACTCGGAATCCGGGGTGCTCGATCGTCGCGCACTGTGACCCTTTCCACCAAGTGCACTCTTGCTCTCAATCCTGCTACCAACTGCAACAGAAGTCAATAAAATACTATGTTATAGGTTAAATACTGTAGTTGATTAATTCTAATCCGAACATTTTGTTTATCCGACTTGAATAGAATAGTTTTCTGTTGACCGTTGGTCATGCGATGGTTCCTTTCGATATGATATTCAAATGTTTTTCGTGGGGAAGCAGGCGGCCGCCCACGCACTCTTTTACAAATTGTTTCTATCTTCATCGTTTTCATGCTAATCTCATTTTCTCTGTCCTTCTCGTTCTCTAATTAATTATCGGAGCGGACGCACCTGTTTACGCGGCTCGCACTCATTTACGCGCATATTTCTTTGTATATTCTACGCACTCGGAGCGACGGTTTGCAACCGGACGATAAACCCCGGAGGGCGAACACCTTTTAGGGTTACATCCTGAAACGCGCACCAGAACGATACAAATAAATTTAAAATAACGAGGAAATAACAGAACCACTTCCAACACTTCGAGGTAACGCTGAAGACGAGGACGGTGACGATGATGGATGGTGTGGAGGTGCAATCTGTACGATTAATATGCATGTTTTTATTTTGAAAATTAAATTTTAAAGTATAATGATGTAATTTTAATAACATTAATACGAGTAGAGGAAAAGGAGGAAATGATAAATATTAATCTAATTATGTAAGTCTGAACAGCACGGTAAATTTGCAGAAATTTCTATACAGTAAAAGTAATAATTGGAATTGAAATTGTAGAAATACATTATATAATCAAAATAGTAAAGAGTTGTGGAATTACATTTACTTAAAAAATTAAATTAGAATAATTAACGAATGAAGTAAAATAATATAATTAGAAAAAAATACCTTAAAATACTTTACAAAACTGTAGATTTAGTAGTTGAAATGCTAAAAGTAATGTGTAAATAGAATAGAAATTATTAGAAATGCTGATATTTTAGAATTACTCTTAAGTAATAGATTTCATATAAACGATTAATATTTTAGAACTAACTTGTAGTTTTGTACTACTGTTATTACTATTTTTTGTATCAAACTATACACCTCTGAAGGCCACAAGCCCATACCGGTCTCGGCTTATGTGTAAGCTATGTAATATTTATAATATTAATAAATTTTATTAAATCCGAAAAAACTAACTTGCAACTTGAAGAAATATACAACAATATTTATGCGAGAACAATTAGAAAATAACAAATAGAAGTAATAAAACTATTTAATATTAATATAATTAGTGGAGATAATGAAAAAAGCCAAATTAACGAAATGGTAAACTAATAGTAAAATTATAGAATCGAATAAAATCAAAAAGTAATTAAAGAATTCTTCTAAACCATAAAAAATCTTGTGTTTACATATTTTGTATTTGGGGGGAAACAAAAGAGTTATAGAGAAAGAATTAATTTCCGGATGAGACAAATTGCACTGCGAGAATCCCGAGATTGCTTTCTGGGAATCCCGTGCTCTCGCACGTTCCTCGCGCTCTCTTCTCTTCATCTTTGTTCATCCCTAATTGGAGTTAAATATGTGTGTGTATGTGTGTTTTATTTTCGGTGCCCCGGGCAACAGAAGCACGAGTTGTGGCGGTGCGCTCAACATGTACAAACGTAATGTGGAGCATCGGGCGTAATTTATGAAGTGCCGCGAAGTTGGGGGCGTTCCACAGTTCTGCCCCCTTTTTTCTACCCGCGGCTGCCGCACTCTTCATCACTATTAATATTTGTAATATTATCAACATAAACATCATCATAATTATTATTATGAATGAATGAATTGGTCTATTTATATTTCCTTCTGTTTACGTTTCCTGTCTGGAAAAGAGCGAAGCTCGTTAGTGGTATTCTTTGCCTTTGCCCCGAGGACACCACTTCATTTCACCTCATCACTGAATGAAAACGATTCGAACACACATTTCAATTATCTCAGCTCGTGAAATGAATTGTACCTTTCCTTTAGATGAAACGTTAATTCAAACCGATACGCAATACTTGCCAAGTAATTTGAATAAATACAAGTACGGTTGGGAACGAAACAAACAACTAAAGTCTTGGAAATAATTTACTTTTTTTGAACTACTGGGACAATTACATGGTAAGTATCACGTATTGAAATATCAAAGAAGAAGTCTTGGAGACAATTTACTTTTTTAAGAACTACTTGGCAAGTAGCACGTAATATCAAAGAATTCGCATGCATGATCAACTATAAATTAGAAATACTCCACAAATTATATGATGGTTGTCGTACGTGGTGTTGAAAAATCAAAGAACAAGCATTGCTTGCTTTGCCCTGAAGTCACCTATCCACACCTCATCTCTGAATGAAAACGATTTGATTTGTACCAAACTTTCGACATACTTTATTACACATTAATAACAACATCACTTTTATTCTACTTATAATTAAATCAGACAAAAGGATTAAAAAAAAGTATACAAAGTAAAGATATCGATATAAACGAACGAAGATACGTCAAAAATGTTTGATTGGATAACCTTAGATATTCTACCATCATCCTACTCCTACTCCGGGGGCGAGATATTGATGCTGTTGCCAGGATACGCCGCTCTTGTTTCGTCTTGTTGTTGTTTTCGTTTTCTTTCTTTTTGCGCCTCCCGTTATTTATTTATATTCGTTCCGTTGGCAGGCAATAAAGATCGAGGACCTAATTTTCGGATGAAATATCTGCTATTTATTACATTCGGGATACGATATATTACATTATTTTATCATCTCCACCTCCTCAACCTCCAACCTCTCATCCTTCTGCTCTTCACTTCTCTCTCTTTCGCACTCAGAGCGCGGCAGCAGTATTTCCGCTCCCCTGAGTTCGCGTCGGCTTCATCTCCTAAATCTCGACCTGTTCTGATGTATTGCGTTATTAATACGACGAATTGCCGAAGAGCACAACTCCAATTCAACGATGCTTTCATTCTCTTTTCTTATTTTCGTTTTTTTTTCTTATTATCTTTTTTGTCGTTCGCAAAATAAGTTTTCTTTCCCACGAAGTAATTTATGATTCGTACAAAAATAAACAAACAACTTTTACTCTCTACTACTGCTACTACCACTACTATAATAACAAATGGTTCTATTATTAATTACTTCTTGTACTATGACATTTTTCAATATATTCATAATTCAATAGGTAATGCAAATATCATTTAATACATAGAATGTCATGAAAGAAGCAGTTCAGTTGAAGTTATGTCAATTTTAGGTTTTATCTGATTTTGAAAACCGGTTTTTTGAAGAAATTTGTATAATTCAAAATGTACAAATATTGACTTGACTTAAAATAGAAAAATAAATAAATTATTTTATTATTTTATTAAAAACAAACATTTGAACATAAAAAAGCAATATTGTTAAATTCGGAATTAAGTCTTACTCTTGACTACAAAAAATATTGAATAGTTTAGAATCTAAACTTTAGCGCCCATTATAGAAAGATTTCAATACATAAAACAATGTGTTGTTTTAGCTCTCAATGATATCGGTGATTCTCACATGTCAAATGAAGCAGAAAATTGTAGAACTGCTTAAAGTTTGAGGATCAATACGCTGAGGGTATAGGCTTTATTAACAAGTCAAAGTTAATGTCTGTTACGTGAATTGAACAAATTGGAAACTGAAATAAGTTCAAAGGTATTACTTGCTGTAGATACACAAATTTATGAGAGAAGACAAGCAGTATTAGTAACACTTTTCATTTATTTACAAAATCCACAGAACGTTTGGACAAAGACGTCTAGCTTATTACTTCCACTAGCTTATAAAAGTGATATCATTAAGTTCTCTGACAAATATTATCAAGATTGTATAAATATTATTCTATTGGAAATGACTGTGATAATAAAAAAGGGGCGAAGAAGAAAATTAACAATTTATATTTTCAAGAATCTGAAGTACTTCGTCCTACTGTAAAATATTTAAAAGAAGTTTGTAGTATTAAAAAAGAACGAAAATTTTAGATTCATTATTTAATACTCTAAATAAGACGATTAAACCTAGCTCTGTAACAAGTGAAAAATTTTTATTTCTGTAAATTTTGTAGGCACCTGTTTTAGCAATAGATCTGTAGACATTATTTCCTTTAATAAAATATTTCCTGAGAAAAAAAGAAATAAAATGATCTATTATCTTTTATTGATATTTTTTGTAACATATTCTATAACTCTATTCTGTTTTGCTTTTGTAAGATTTTTTTTTAATTTTCTATATATTAAATAAAAACAAAATCAATTGTAAAATTCCTTTCACTTTATTTTTTTTACGTAAATTGGAAAAGTAGATATTCGAAAACCGGTTTTTTTAAAGTCGGTTTATAAACCTTAGTCAATTTCTATTTTAAACGCGAAAAAAATATATACTTTGGAATGCAATGATAATATTTACAACTAATATTGATGTAATTTTGTTTGAATGTCATGAAGTGGTACCATTAGTTTATTGCAAATATAACAATTTTCATTCATTATTAACATCTCTGAATATATGAAAAATAGTAATAGATATTTTAACAAATTAGTATGTTTTTAAAGTTTTAAAATCAAATTCTGTAATAATTCAATAAAATTAACTTACTTTATTAAACCAACTTTGTCTATTTCAAGATATTTATTAATTTATGTTAATTGCTTTTGCCGTGATTTATGTGTAAACATTAGAAAAATCGTGATTCACGGAGAACACGAAGACACAAAAAAAACGAATACCACGATACGATTTTTGTTTATAAACAAAAGAGGTGAAATAAAAAAAAACGAAAACTGTCAAGAGACCATAAAACGTCTAGATTTAATTAGATTCACACACACACCGTTTAACGATTTTGAGTAATTACTTTGCGTTCCCCGTCATCCTTTCGTTATTACTTTTATTTTGTATTATTTATGTAAATTTCGTTTCTTTCATATTTACTCTTTTTTTTTTGGTGTTTTCTTCCTCCGGTTCACGTGAAATTTATGCGCTTAATAATAAAACCAAAATTTTGTTTGTGTTTGTGTGTGTGGTGCTTCGAGAGTGGAGGAAACATTAAAGTATGCCCACGGATTTTCGGTCCTCCGGCGCCGTCTCTTTCCTTCTTTCTCTCTTACATTCTTGCTTTCTTTTCTACCCAAAGATTCTCTCATCCTCCTCTTCATTCTCATCCTCAACCAAAGAACGAAGAAACACGGTCCGTCGACGAAGGACCTTATGTTTCTCGAAAAGATATTAAAAATATATTTGTCGAATTAATATGTTGTCTTTTTTAAAACGCGCACATAACTTCGGGTTTGAAATTTATCGCGGGTCAAATTTGAATATTTATTAAGAAGGGACTCATTCCTTCTCTCTCTTTTTTTCTTTCATTCTCATTCTCTTCTTCATCTTCTCTTTATTCTTCTGCTTCGTTTCAGACGCTGTCTCGTCCTATCTTCTACTTCTTTTTTGTTGTTGTTGTTGTTTTGTTGCTGTTGTTTCTTCTTCTCGGATATACTCTCTTTCTTATTCCTTGTCTCTCTTCGAGGATTGCCCGGAGAATGAGAGAATATTCATCCATCGAGATAGAGAGCTTCTTTTAGTGTTATTTTTCTTCCTCGGCGTGTCCAGAAATGTTGGGAATGCGAGATGTCCGCCACGGAAAGCGCGCTTATTAATCTTTCGCGTTTTATTTATGCCCAACCGAACATGATTAAACGCTAAATTAAATTGTTTACAATCGATCAATTCGTTGAAAGGCGATTAGACCCAAACCACAAAGATGATGAAGACCTAAAGACGAAAGAAAACATATACATTATCATGTTTTTATTATTTGAACTCGTAGAATTGATTAGTTTCTTTTTTTTTGGTTTTTTGTAATTAAAATTATGTATTACAACTACTATTATTACGCAATATTTGTCAAATAACTTAAATCAAGACAATTATCACTGGAAAACATAAGTAATTACGAATTAAAATATATATTCCAAAATATTCTTCTATTTAAAACTTAGCTATTTTTAAGAATTACTTGGAAAGTGGTTTGGCAAGTATCGCGTATTGAAATTTCTTTTGTATAAGAAATAATCGGAAAGTATCGCATACTGAAATACAATTATTTTTAAAGCTAGTTAAAAAATGTAAATGATTGAAAAGCATCGTATATTGAAATTTCCATGTTTTTTTCAGAAATTATTTAAAAAAAATCGTATCCTTATATTCAACAAAATACTTTCTATGTAATACGTAAATAACTTTCCAAAAACTAATTATTATAATACTAAATTAATTAGACAATCATTGAGTTAAGTAATGTTATTTTTTTTAAATCAAATTCATTTGAGATACTAACGGAGTTATTTTGTTTTACATTAGGTTTGATAAGTATAAAGTTTAATTATACTGATCAAACAATGTAAAACAAAATAACTTTACTTCACCTATTCGTAGTCGTCTTATTCCAATATTGTAAACCAATTTGATGTAACATTTAAGTTAAGTAAACTTAAAAATATAATATTTAAAATAGTATCTATTGTGTAAAGAAAGTTAATTTATTCATTTAATTTCATTATTTTTATACTAACCAAATCTAACTAAATGTTGTTATTACACTAACCTAACATAATCTAACCAAATATCAGTTGATCCTAACCTAAGTTGCCCTAATCCAATACTCTATTCCAAGCACAAGCAAATAATTTAACGTAAACTTAAATAAATATTTAATTTTCTCAATCCTAAGCTAAAGTAACTTAGTTTAACCGAAAGTTAAGTCAAATGTAATTATCATCTACTTTTTTTTTGGTTTCTGTTTTGTTGCTGTTGTTTTTTCTTCTCGGATTAATATTCATTTAATTTTATTATTTTTATACTAACTAAATGTTTGATGAAAATTTAACCAAATGTCAGTTGATCCTAGCCTTAGTTGCTCTAAGCCAATTAAACATGACCTTGTCAAATTAAATATTGAATTTTCTCTATCCAAAGCTAATTTTACTTAGTTTAACCGAAACTTAAGTTAAATGTCAATTTTGAATTGAAATCTTGTTATATCAGTAGTAATTGATTGTAACGAACCGAATCGAACTAATGAGAAAAAAGAAGAAATCGTAGCAATAAATACGTATTTATCGACTAAAAACAATTGCCATGGTTGTCACGGCATATTCGATTTACGTTCGCGCCGTATTTGGAGTCAACAGGTGACGTTATTTGCATGGCGCATTATTAATATGAGTTATGCAAATACGAGTCCGCTAATGAGTAATAAAATTATGCGTCTCCGATTGCAGCCACTCGCAAGATCATGGAAATAAGCGCGAGCGCGTGCGTGCGATGAAAAAAAGAACACTGAATGACGAAGAAATGCAATCTCTGTCCAGCTCTGTCTTCTTACGCACCGTAATTATTGTTCTTTCCGTGATGTTTATTTTTGTTGAGAATTTCGTGTTGCGTGGACATATTTATGTCCGAGTCTTACAAACGAAATCGTAGCCTCGCGCTTGTAGAGTTTGGGTTCTACAGGATAGCCAAGATCTTTCACACAAACACACACACACATACAAATACATGTATACATGTGGAGAGACTCGCACATGCACACGCTCTTTCTCACGTTTTATTATTAATGAACCGAACAGGTAACAACTTGGCTCATTTTTAATCATAAAAACCAACAGCCATAACTTATTTATCATAATAATTTGTGAACGTACAGATGACAAGCTTTTTTCTCCTTTTTTTTCTTCTCTCCTTTCCCATTCCTCCTTCTTCTACTTCATCCTCCTCCTTCGCAGTTCGTTCTCTCGCGCCGCATCATCATCATCGCTGCAACCTAAATTCGTTATCTCGCCTTGCCCCGTTCTGATCATCATCTTCATCTCCGTCGTCCGTATTCATCTTTACCTCGTTTTCTTCTTTTTAATTCCGTCCGTCCGCTCGTTTCTGTGATGTACGTACGTACGTACTTAGGTGCACGTAATCGGCGACGTTTCCATTCCGTACACGTCGCCCCTTTTACATTTACACAACACGCAATTAATTAGGGGCCACGAATGAAACGAAAAATACCCTTTTGCAAACGCTCAGAACACACACACACACACATTTATATACGTATACACACTCATAGTTGCATGAATTGGGAATGGAAAGCGTTTCTCACGTCGCCAATTATACCGAATGTTCTGAACCGACTCGATTCCGTCCATCACTTAAGATAATTAAAAGAGAAACATGGGAAAAATATAAAGATAAACTACGTCCGAACGATGTCGATATGTTCCAATATATATGTATACTTAACGAACGAAAGCAATTACTATCAATAATCCATAATTGGCGCATGATCTTCGTATTGCATTAACATCACGCTGTTTCACTTCAAAATACTCTATTCAATTTATATCAACTTTAGCTCTTATACAATTCTTTAAATTTGATAAATTTAAACTTTAGTAACTATTTTGTGAAATTTTGTTCATGCTAAATGTCTAAAGCACGACATTCCACAATAAAAAAATCAATGAAACGTTTAACTCATGGACATTTTTCTATAATTTTTCGTTAATTTACTAGAAAGTAATTTCATAATCAACAATTTGAGTGAATTTTGGAACTTTTTGGAAATTTACTAATAATAATTGCAAACTTTTTATTTTTTTGTTGCACTCAATTTCTTCTATAACCTAAGATGACATCCACTAAAATAATAAAAATTAACATAATTTATAGTCAAATCATGTCAACTTATATAATATAACCTTGCTCAAAATATAACCTAACGTCGCATCAACCAATATATCAATACTAACCTCACTTATCGTTACATGTCAATTTAACTTAAGAACGCAAACCTAATCTCGTCAAGAAAATAATCATTATACTTACCGATATTTCTAAAATTAGGAATTGGAAATTTGTGTTGTAAAAAGTAAATAAGTCTCTAACAAAATTAAATACATCAGTCAACTTTATTTTCAATAAAATTTCTTTCGTTTTCACCTTCCCAACTGCTGCTTTATCATTCATCATCATCATTATTGTATTTCTTTTATTTATTTGTAACTTTGCGTCTTCTTTTCCACCCATATAAACATATTTTCAAATAATGTACAAGAGATCCCTGAAGAGATTTTTTTTTTCGTCAAATATTTTTGTGATTTTTTGTTCAACCGTTAGATTCATTAATTTATATATAATTATTTTTTTTCATTCTTTTCCTTTACTTATATAATAATAATATTATGTACAATATATTATCTATACAAAGGTGGTCCTATTGGTTTTTTTTTTATAATAATAATAAATTTTCTTTCTCCGAAATTCCTTAGCTTTTTTTGCACTCGTTCATTAAATTATGTTTTGCTTTTTCAGCCTGAAAGCGCTTTTTTATATATATTATATATAGTACGTACGTATGTATATATATAATATGTATATATTTTTATGTACGAGTTTGTTTTTGCAAGCGGCGATTGCACAGTGGATTTCATTTCCGGAAGTGTAATAATTGAAGTGAGAAAGAAAAACAAATGACAGTAAGTAATCGTACGTTTAAGATGAAGACAAAAATAATTGGATATAAATTAAAAGCGTAAGAAAAATATACACAAATATACAAGAATATATATATAATATGTTTTATATATACTATATCACTTTGTCATAAAATGTTCTTTGTTCGTTTCGCGTTTGTTTTTATTTTTGGGGCGGGTGAGGGGTTTTGCTATGGTTGTAGCTATCATGATCAGTAGGCTGTGGCGGCGCCTCCGTGATGCAAGTGTCCGAAGGGGTTGAGTCCTGCGAGGGGATCAGAAGTTGGTGGCGTCGGTTGACAGGACATGTACCATTCGCTGATAGCAGTGGGTGGCGTCGCGATGCCGGCCGGCACCGACGTCGACGGTGGCCCCACCTGATGGGCGCCATTGACCTGGGGACTCGCCGCCACAGAGATGGATCCCGCCGACGACGAGTTGGACTCCTCGCCGTCGCTGTCGTAGTGTTGCGGTGATCGTCCCGAACATCCGTGGACTTTCATGTGCTTCCTCAACGAGGACGGATGGGTGTACGACTTGTCGCAGCCGGCCACGCGACAGTTGTACGGTTTATCGGA
Source organism: Nicrophorus vespilloides (assembly GCF_001412225.1). Taxonomy (NCBI): domain Eukaryota; kingdom Metazoa; phylum Arthropoda; class Insecta; order Coleoptera; family Silphidae; genus Nicrophorus; species Nicrophorus vespilloides. The sequence continues at coordinate 19,460 of NW_017095468.1, forward strand.
CGTGTGCACGTGCGAATGCTTCTTTCTGTCACTGGAGTTGGCGAACCGTCGATCACAGCCTTCGTACTCGCACTTGAACGGTTTCTCACCTAAAAATAAGTAAAAGAAAAACATCAGTATACTGAGAATTAAACGTCATCAGATTGATAGTGACAATTGTACAATTGATGGTTCAATTTCACAGTTATCAAAAATTAAAGACTACCAACCATACTAGATGTTACAGAACAAGTATTTATAAAATTCCAACTACAATTATCATATTGTTAAAGTCGACAAAATCCGATTGTTTATTGTCTACGCGCTGCAGACGAATAAATAAACACATCGAGTAACGATGAAACCCAATATCATCTGTATTTATTTGTGTATCCCTTTTTTTTGTGTTGTTGTTCCTGCGTTCATTAATTGGAAACGTAATTCCGTTCCCTCAATTTATAGTAGGAATTGAGGCGGAGAGAGAAAGAAAGAGAATCCAACTCGGTGTATCATCGAAGATGCAAGATGCACACAGAAAAAACATACACAGGTACATGAAATCCGATACTCAAACGGCTACCACCATCAGCCAAAAACCGAGAAAGTAGCCGAACGTATTATATCGTCGTGGGGTTCGAGCTGTGTAATTGATACACGCACACTAACGGGGATCCAATGAATAAGAAAAACGTCCAGAGGAAGGAGGAAGAAAGAATGTTTCTCCGATTTCAAACAATAAAACGAAACAAACTCTCATCTCTTCTTTTCTTCAATTTTTACTTTTTTTTAAATATATTTTTTTATTTTTTGGATGCTTCGGCAAAACAATAACGATACGGCTCCGGTTTTCGTTTCCATGACAACTATGACACATTTCAAACGATTTACCTGACGTAGGTAGAGACCGATAGATGCCGATTGCCATGGCGATAAATTTGCATCGGACGTCGGTTCGCCCTTCATTTTTTTTCTCTTTCATTTCTTTCTTTTCTTTCTAACTTTTGTTTTGGTTTACACTCCCGCGCCTCGTTAATAGCCCACACGAAATGGCATTTTCCATGTTCCCATGACAATACATAATATTCCTAGCTTGTCCTTCGCATTGGTTTACGTAATAACATCGCAAAGTTTTTCCAATAGCGTAAAAAAATTTCAAAAATTATTAATTATTGATAAGATAAGATTGTGAAGAAAAATTTTCTATTTTTTACAATTAATTTTAATTATAGATTTCCAAGAAGTTTGCACTAATTTTTATACATTTTTTTTAATTAGCTTCAAGTTTTCAGAATTTAAAAATCAGAATTTCAATTATTTGCAAATTTTTGTATTCTCGAAGTTATATAACTTATTCAAATAATTTATTTGTTTAAATGATAAATAAATATAAAGCATTAATCAAATGAAAAATGTGAGTAGATATGATTTAATTAATTGAATGTAAAAAATTCCTTGTTTTTTTTTTGTTTGTTTCATTCTTTTGTTTCTGAGTGAGTGAAGCCATCCATTGTGATTACTTTTTGGGGTTCGGATCCAATTGCTTCTGATGCTAATCTAAAACGCTTGTTCTGAGGGGCGACGATTACGTTATCTCCCAAAGTGGGTCTTTAACTTTGCGCCTCAGCATCCTTATCTCCGAGAGACCAGAAGAAAAGAATGTTAAACAAGGTGTAATACTCGGGTTTTATGTACCAAAAGACCGTGTCCGAAATTACAACAAAAACCGAACAACGCACACAAAAAATCCGACTCCTTCCCATTATTCTTTTTTCGCATTTGGCTCTACATTTACGTTTCGACCTTCCACATTTATTTTTTCCCTCCTTCTCATTCTCTGATTCTTCTTCTTCGTCTGGATGAGACGAGAGCTTGAGAGGAGGCGGGCAATAAAACCGTCCGACATGTAAACATCCTCGTGACGTTTCTTCACTCCCCGTTTATTTTCATATTTCTATTTACCATCAAGCATCTACTTCTTCGTCCTTTCATGAGATTCTCCTCTACCTGACTGACGCCCGTCAATCCCGTCTCTGTCCTCAGTCATATCCTCTCGGGTTCAACAATTTTCTTACATTTCGTTTCAACTTTTTGTTTTCCATTTTGTTCTATTTTCCAATTCCTAACCTTTTCGGAAGGATAACGGAACGCGGCACGCTCGAACGATCGTTTTGTTTTATTCATCGGAATTCTGATGGCTTTGCGTGTGTGTACGCACGATAACAAACAAAAAAAATGCTCTGGCAGTTAATTACGAAACGAACGTTGTTCGTACAACACAACATACATCAAGAGCGAGAAGGTAACTAAAGTTAAGATTCAAAATTATTTGAAATTTTTAAAATATTTCTGTTTTCTTTCTTTTTAATGATTACCTTAAAAAAAATAAAGTTATGAAATTCATGACAAAATTATGTATTTTTAAAAATTAAATTTATAATGCAATATAAATAATAATAATTTTCCCTTTGGTTACAATTTTTTAATAACCTTTAGTGCAACAATAAATATATACAATAAAACCTTAATAGAATAATAATAATAAACCAATAAGTTAACTGCTACAAAGGACTATCTTTCTGTTCGGAAATGCAAGATATTTTCGAACTAAATTTGAATTTATAATTTGAAATTTGTCAATCTGAACCAAGAAATGTGTAATATTTTATCAATCGCAAGCCCGACAACCGAAAGACTGTCAGTGGAAATCCCACATTCGAAATCCCGACGTTTGAAATCCCGGCTGGCTCAAAATCCCGACGTTCGAAATCCCGACTATATCGAAATCCCGACAGTGTCTTTTATTATTATAAATTTATACAATAACATTTTTATGGTAGTCGGGATTTCGAACGTCGAGATTTCAATAGACGGCATTTGCTCGGGCTTGCGATATAGACCTATATTTTATACATACAATTATTTTATGATAGAATTTCTTCTAAAATAAACTGAGTAACTTTGTATATAAGCCATTTCTTTTTATGTTTGGATTATGTCAGTTTTTTATAATTTGAGTAATGATATTTAGAGTTAAGGTGTAGCAATAAAACTGATGATTAATCTAAAGGTATAATTTACTGTATTCGCTCGCAGCAAAAACAGCGCAGACTTATTTTTATGGCAATGCAAGATCGAAGATATCCGAAAGCGGAAAACAAATGCAGAATGGCCAATCGTAAGTCAGTGATGTACGGGGTGCGTCAAACGCCCACGTCCACTTTCCATAATTACATCAACAACAACAAAACAAATCTCATCATCATTATCTTGTGATGCTGCAATTCGCTTATCTCTTTTCATTCTCCTCCTTCACGTAATTGGCGTTGATGCTTGTCGTCGTTGTTCTCCTTCCTATTCTCGTTGTAATTTCCGGTAGTCCACGCGCACCGAGATCAACAGACGTGATCCACAACTTCAACTCCGTTTTTATTTTCATACGCAATTTGACGGTGAATTATGTAAATTCCGTCCGCCCACGCGCGCCGCATTCCTCCACCACAAATCTCGACCATCGATCTAACCAAAAAAAAATAAATGAAAACGGAATTTATACGCGCGTTCAACCTGGTCAAACTCATCCCGTATTTCGTTTTCGTTGTTGGTATTTGTTGTCGCTTTTTATTTATTTTGTTTTACATTTTTCTTCCCGCGCGGAAGGAGGACGCTTTATAGTTTTTTTCCGGTTTTCGATTGCAACGAGAAGGGTAATTTGATATATTGAGAACTCTTGCGGTTTCGGGGTTTTCTCTCTTTCTCTCTTGCTCTCCATTCAGTACCACCGTCGTTCGTTCGCACAATGAGCCACTTCATTATACACGCTCCTTCTCGTTCTTTATATCCGCTCCGTGTCCCGGAATAATGTTTTATTGTTTAAAGTTACCATTGTAGTGAATGGAAATGGAGCGAACTAAAAGAGAGAAAGAATGCGAGAGAGGACGGCAAGATTTTCGAAAACTATTATATATAGTTACATACGAAATGCGTAACACTGGCATCTGGGATTACGATGACTTAATCGGTTTAGTCTAGTTCTGGGAGGGGTGATGATACCTACCCTCACTCTACTAAATGCATGTAGGATATCAATGAGGAAGAGAGAGAGGAGATGAACGCAGCAAAGGGATGATACCTCCAATTCTCCACCCATTCGATGAGACAGATGTTCCACATTTCTGCCCTACGCACCTATCCGTGTACATCCCTTTAATTCCCTAATAGAGCCATCTTTGATAATAAATATTTATCACGCATTGTCCGTGTTTGTAAACACACGAGACGTGTTTATAAAGAGAAGAGAAAAAAATCGTTATAAACTTTAAATTTTTTGATAGCCAGGTGCACTCATCCCGTTCCAAAAGAAAGAGGATTATATAACCTTACTATCTCCATAAACGTCACTGTCAATGCTCGGTTGTCATTGAATTACATAACTACTTTTCGCGTTGCTTATCACGTTACCAACTGTCACAATTGAGCCATCATTTTATCAAAGTACCAACTTAATTGTGTAATACGATGCTAATTGATATAATATCAGATGAAAATGGAATTACAATTGCTACGATGATGAAAAAGTTTTAAAATTTGTTATTACAATTATTCTGTCACCAATATAATTCTTATTACCAACATCAATAATTGAAATGGAATGCCAAATTAATTTCAGACTAATGTCATGTATGCTTTCAGATAATATAATGAATTTAAATACAAAAACATCTTGACGAAACTTGTCGTTATTTTATCAATTAATTTATGTTATGTAATTTTCATTTATATATTGTCACATGCTTATATATGCATCAGTATGAATATAACCTACTATCTCTTAACGTATATATCTCTTTGATTCGTTAATAATTTTGTTGTTTAGTACTTGAGTATACTTTTATTTGTGTATACACGTGTATGAGAACAATATGTATAACCTCACTGAATAAGCGTCAAACGTTTAATGAATCGTCAAATATTCTTGAGAATTAGTTTGGAAACTTTAATTATTTTGTGATTAAGAAATGTTTCTTGTGTGTTAACTGCAGAAGTATAGGTTTGTTTATTTATTCAGTTCGTCGGTTCGCTTTCATCTCTCCGAAATTCCCATTCACGCTTCGCCTCCGTTTTTGTGCCTTCTCTCTTGAGTTTCTGAAGGAGAAAAGTGTGGAAAAGGGCCTCTCGAGTAAAGAAGGCACTCCGCTTTCTGGTGGAGTGCGCTTACGGACAACAACAACGAACAACAAACAACAAGGGTAACAGAAGTAACAGCAGCATCATCGACAACAACGAGTGCGGTCTGCGGTGAATGCAGGCGTTTTATTTCCGCCGCCGAAAGTCCGCATAATGAGGGTGGTTTATTCAGATTACTTTGCGGAATGGAAGAAAGCGTTTTTATTTACCTGAAAACACACTCAAATCTGCTACTCATGAGGTAGCAGCACAAGGAGGAGATTATCCCGCTGCCGGGGATTTGTCTCCCTTTACATCTTTTCTTACACTCTTCCGACGGCTTTTCCGCTCTTCACACGTTTCTTTCTAAATACGACAAAAAGAAGGCGAGAAAGAGATGAATGAAAAATTAAGAGAACCGTAACCAATTCGTAATTCCGCATTTCCTCAACGCGCAAAACCTAATACCAAAACAAACTCGTATCTAATGATATCCATCATCCATCACTTCAAACCAAGTTCAACAACTTATAATTTCAGCACAACAAATATCAAAGTCTACTGTTACAAATTAAGAGTGTTTACTGTGCAAACAAGATTATATTTCATTATATGCATGTTAAAATTCAAAATATACCATAAAATCATTTTTAAGAATATATATTAGTAAAAATCCTTTCGTAATAGATAATAGGAATAAATTAGTTGAATAAAAGAGCACTTATTTGTTACTGCGAATTATTGATTGCTATAGAAACAAAAAGCATAGGATATTTGAGTAATTATTCTTCGTGGCGTCGAGTGTTTTGTTTTTGCTTTTTTCTACTTGTTTTTTTAAATTTTTTCTTCAGAGGGGTGAGTGTTCATTTGTGTTTGGTGAGCTGTCCGTCCGTCAGTTTGTCAGTCAGTCAGTTAGTCAGTCAATCAGGGATTGTTTGGAGAAGAAGAAACCTGACACCAGAACAACAATGTTATTATTATCACAAGTGACTGGCCTCGAAAGATATCCCCGTTCAATTTACGATTCAATCAGACTCAGGAAGCAACTTCTTCCTTTTGCAAATGTGAGAAATCCACAAGAATAAACAAAATTTGTTTATTCCATTTCCGGACTACTTTTTATCCGGAAGGAACAAAAAATAATAAAATAAAACGAAGAGTAGAAAATGAAGAGACACATTTTGACTGTGTTGTGTGTGCGTTTTGTTGCGAAGGGGTCGAATCGATCCGTTGCCGGGCGAAGCGAGGGATGGTGCGGTGCATGTCTCCGACACCGGCCAAAATGGCGGCGACGTCGGCGGCGGTGGTGGCGGCAACCCCACGTACATAATCCACTCTCTGTCTCGTTCCAACACACGCACTTTCCCTATGTGTCTTCGCGTTCCAAGGGAAGAGCACATAGGCTGTACATAAGGGGGGTTGCCGGATAAGGAGGGAAGATCCGGACCGGGCTTGAAAACGAGAAGGATGCGCGATCCGAGGGGATGAACGAAAGCGCGTTTGCTGCTGTCGCCGAAGAGGGAAAATAAACACACATACACACACAAAAAACTAAATTCAGGAGGGCTTCGAGGGGTTGGAAAAGCAGATGGATTCGACTGTTACGATTGTTATTACGTAATGCTTAAAATGGTGGTGAGAGATGAAAACACAGTGATACACATATGAAACAAAGAAAAAAACACAATAGACAAGTGAGCAGAAACAAAATTATAAACGTTGTTCAAATGTCTGACTACAACAACAAAAAACGATGTAAAATTATAAACGTTAATCAAATGGTTATAAACATGTGATCAACAAAAGACTAAACAAAATAGACCAACTTGATTAAAAAATTGAAATATTCGCAAAATGTATTGGATAATATAATACTGCAGCAAATTATGCGTTTCTATAGAAACATCAATAATGGAGTTATTTCAATGGAATAATTCGTGATATCGCTATTAAAAAATGTAATGCAATTGGATTGAAAATTGCTCTTTCGGTTCAATATATAAAATAAATTGTAATGCTTATTTTTTTTTCGGTTCAAGTAATGCATTTAAATGTTTGTTATGTAAATGGTATGTAATTATTTCAATTATCGTACAACGATTAGATACTAGCAAGGAATTCGTGACATGAATATTGCAACAATTTATGTAATTGTATTACGGATAAAGACAAAAAAAACCTTGATAAAAATAACGAAAGAATTCGATTAAACGAATCCATTGTCCGACAAAACTTTGCGTTCATTCAATTTGTAAAGCAAGTCATCATTATTGCATTTATTATTTTGCAATAACGTATATGTATATATTTAGTAAAAGTTTAAAACTATTTTCTCTATCTAATTGAATCTCATACACATCTATAAATATTTGTTTAAAAATTAACTATTTTTATTACCATGGTAACAATTGCTGCTTCTTCTAATCAAAATATTAACTACGTTACCTTAGAAACGATATGTTGTTTTTTTAAATTTCAATATGGCTTTTGCGGAAGCACGGTTTGATTTAGGTTTATTATTTCTTTTCTCTGTTTTTCTGTTATTGTCGGTGGTAGAAAAAATAAATTAAATTCGTATAATAAAAATTGGGTGATATAACAGGAGGAGACGGCAGCAGCAGCAGCTCGAAGGGCTTTATATAATGAAATGACAAATGACTATCGGGACGTTTGGAATATAATGGAAGACGTATGGGAATAAATGAGGCTGGAACTGCTCTCATCTCTCTCTCACACACACACTATTGTATATACGTATAAATATATGTACAAGGTCTGTTCTGTTTGGGCATTGTGAAGAGGCCCTCTTCCATCCGCACACGTCATTTCCATGCTTTACGTAAATATTTGTGCTTTCAACATAAATAAACAAACAAACATGCGAATAATATAACTTGCGTTATAAGTTATATTATTAGCATGTGCCCTAAAGTGAGAACGGAGGCATCGAATCGATCGCATCTATCAATTCCTGTGCCCATGGCAACTGTCATCACAATTAAGAGCAGCAGGTTTCCATGGTAACTCCGAAAACGCTTCAATTATTTATCACGACGTGCAGAAAATCGCGACAACGATGGCAATACAAAAAAGCGCAAAATAATTGACTCACAGATATGTTGGCAGCATCGAAATGAATGTATAAGGAAACCGTCTGAGAGACTGTGCGCTGGTGGAAAAAAGCGGTGTGCTGAAAATGCGCGGCTCGCTGAAAAATAATGCGGAGAAAAACGCGTTCCAAAAACGGGGCGACACAAGAGATAATAAAATTCTTAGCCACTCTTCCATTTCCACTTCTTCGTGAGAGATTCTATTTTTTGTTTTTTTTTTTGTTTCGCCGGATGAGACGGGAAATTGCGAAGACGCGTTTGCCAACTTGGCGACGAAATCGATGGTGACAACGCCAGACGCAATCGAATTAATGTGGATTGTTGCCATAGTTTCAGTAAATTCGAACTACAATCAACAAAATCTTTCATGTTTTATTACAAAATATTGTTTATTTTAATCATATTGTATTGTAATAATTTAATAAAGTGTGTGTAATTATCTTTAATACTTCGATAGAAAAAACATAAACTTACTTAGTTATAATCTTAGACATTTAAATTTTAGTAAGATTATTATGGTAAGTAAACATTATAATAATTTAACAAACGTAAAAAAAGAATAGTCTGAATAGTAACATGGACTTAGACTTAGCTAAGCTTAGTAATCTTTACTAATATTTTCGTCTTAGCATAATTTTACTATTGTAAGAAGATAATGTATTTTAACAATAATTCGTAAAAAATAAAATTCAAGTAAGTCTTATTTAGTTATGCAATCTTACATAATTGAAGTGTAATGATTAGTAATCAAATACTAAGAAATGAATGTTAATATCATTTTATTGTTGTAATAAAAAAAACTGTATAATAGCAATAATTGATCAATCATGAAATTTGAATAAGTATAAGTCATATGAACTTACATAATTGTATCCTAACTAATATATTTTTTATTGATAAAAAAACACTATATTTCTTTAAATTTCAACTAATGTGAAGACAATGATTTTTAACTAATTTAATATTGATTTATTTTATACGAAAATTTATGTAATCAATTTGTTGTTGGAAGTAGGAATATTTTGAAATGAAGTAGTGTTCTGTGCGAAAGGTGGATGATGATTCCATTGAATGTGGGGGTATAATAGAAATCGGATTTGAATGGTGAAGTGGCTCGGGGAGTTTCGAAATATCAACTATTTACGAATGGAAAGGAGAATGGCAATTTTCTAAGTGATAAATTACGTTCGCTCTTTGTGCGAAAAGAACGTGCACTTCGGTTTGCGGATTCCAAACGGGGGTTGAGGGTGAGGCTAGACAAACCAAACTCCCCTATTTTCCCGTTCGCAGCTCCGCAAAGCAATGACAATTTAATGCGAGAGAGAGAGACCGGGGTCATCGGAAACCGCGATGTTTTCAAAACATCTTCGTTTGCGTGAAAAATCGCCACAAAGGCAAACAAAAAAAACGTGGAAAAATAGAGAGGAGACCTTTCGTACTCGTATTCATTCTTCTTCGACGATTTCCCCTTGAAAATCCGCCACCATTTATCACCCAAACACGGAACAATGACCCGATGCCACCTTTTGTAGAAATAATTTATGAAAAAAAAAATAATTGAAAGAAGAGGGAATGCTTACTATCTTTTTCATTTTTACTTCCCTCCAAATTTTCAATTTTTTCCTGTCTCTCTCGAATCTATCGGAATTGATTTATGCTCGTCCAATAAATCTTTCACGGTTTGAAAGTCTCAATTAGGCCGAGCCCTTAATCCTTTCTATATTTTTTTTCTTCGAGTTTCTAAGATCCCAGAGAGGGCGTATTTATTTTTTTCTGGGGTGGAAAGAAAGCAATTTAAACTCTTAATCCCGTGTAAATAAAATTTGGATCTGATCTCGTTTATTCGAGACGCGCACGTCCTCCTCCTCCTCTTTTTCCTCTTCATTCCTCCTAAGCCAACGATTTATGGCCTTTCATTTTGTCTCCACTAATCGCCGCTACTTATTTCCACCTTGTTCAACCCTTAATCTCCGAAAGCAAACGGTTGCGACAAATAAAAATCGGATCATTAATCTTCCTCCAGATAAATACGGATTTGCTTCGGGAAATAATAAACAGATGTTTGCTTCAGACCGAAAAAAAGAACGGATTTTGATTTGACGTTTAAAACGTCAAAACATTTCAATCCGCTGCACTGATTCATCGCAAAACAAATAAACATTCGAAATTTGACATACATTGTTTTATTTTTAAATGACATTTGAAACTATAAACTTATTTTTATTATTACTTGTATTTATATAAATTCGAATATATTTAAATAAACTCTCAGCAAATAATTTGTAACAAAATGTTTAGATGATAGTCAAATTGATACTTACAAAATTGATTTATATATTCTATATAGATCAAATAAAGGAACCAGTTTATTTAGTTCGAATTTGCGGATAATTGAATGTGTATTTGTGTAAATGCGTTCTCCCTCCGCAATGTTTTGACGGATGCGGATGACACGACGCATAATTGGGTCGCAATCATCGTCGAGTTTCCCCCTCGACCTCATCATCATCAACATCTTCGTTGTCCTCGCACACGGATAATGCGAGTATTTACGTCCGAGGGTTACGCAGATTTTCATTAATATTTACGATTGGCCTCGGGAGGGCCCTTTTCGCGTCGCCCCTTGCCCTCTCCCTTATCGATGGAACAAGGCGACAAGAAGGGGACGCAATGTTGCCGTTGAAAATCACCTCTAATCGACTACTCCCATTGTGCACACAACACCAAACAACCGCCGTCGCAAATACGCGATAAAAAACTGATCATCAACATCATCAAATTACATCAACTAGAATCTAAAATTTGACATTTAATAAACGTCATTAACGTTTAATTTGACATTTAATAAACGTCATTAACGTTTAATTTGACATTTAATAAACGTCATTAACGTTTAATTTGACAGTTTTAAACGTCATGAACGAATGGAATTTTATCTCATGGTATAACAATACCCACTTTCAATTCAGTATTGAAAAATTAATAAACGTCATTTTTATATTAACATTTAATTTGAACGAATTAAAAGGATTTAATTTAAAAAAATCGATAAGTAAATTTTAAAACTAATTGTAATAATAATTAAGGTAATTGAATGAATTGAATATCAATAACCTAAAAACAATATATTTGTGATGGTAATTTGGTATCGAGTTATAATCTTGATTGCATTAACGAATTTTTAGTATTTGACAAACTGATATTCATTTTGATGTAAATTAAATGTCAAACGAACGGTGATAGATAAACGTTTAATTTGACAGTTTGAAAGGTCATCGGTAAAGGGAACGTGATCCCGTTTTCTAGGGGATTCGGTACGAAAAAAAGAGAGGATCAAGATAAACGAGCAATTACGATCGATTTAATTAATGATTTAATCCGAAGCGAAATGAGAATCTAGGTTGGGCGAGAGACATTGCAGCTATTTGCGCTCCGCTTAGGAAAACTAAAGCAGGTTGGACTGTCAAAGAAATAAAAAAATAATTAAATTCGTTTAGTTTGTTATGTCTGCTCTCTCTTTAGACGTTCTGTTTGTGCCGTGGATAACGAATGAAGAAGAAAATAAAGGAGTAGAAGATGGCAATAAAACGGTGAAATATGAAGTCCTTTAAAAATAACTCTCTGTTTGTTTGGGAAGGAATTGAAACTTGTGTATACATATATATACTGGGGTTCGTGCGGGCGCGCATTGTTCGAGCGAGGCATCATCATCATCCTCTGCGCGATTTTTTCTCTCTCCTCGAAAAACTTTTTTTTCTTCTACTTCAGCTGATGTTTGTTTTTCGTTTCTTCGTCTTTCTTTCTGTGTGTCTTGTTTCGTTTTTTGCGTGGCCGTAAAATTTATACGAGGCGTCCTCACATAATATAGAATATATTTGATATCAACTTTACGATCTGCCGGCAGTAAATCTCGAAACAGCTCCTTTATATTTCCAAACAGAGAAAAACCGAAACAAAACCGCATCCTTTTCTCTGTTTCTCTTTCTTATTTATTTATTTCTTGTTCTCTCGTCTTCCGAAGAAGGTAAAGTTATTTTGTTGGCGCGCGCGAGAGAACGAACGAAAGACTGCACTTTTCCTGGAGCCATTCGATTCGGTTTTCTAGCTTCTGAATTTTCTTCCTTTTCCTTTTTTTTTGTTCTTCTTTTACTTAGAGGATTCGATCTGCGATGGAGATCGATTTATGGGCCGTTTAGGGCCTTTGTCTTAATGGGTTTGGGCTACCGGGGCCGGCGGCCTAATTGCGATGGGTCCGCCCATCCTCTCCTCAAATTATATTTATACCTATGCACACACTCACTCACTCAACAGAAGAAGCTTATTATTTCAGTACGGAACGCCCCGAGATTCAAAACAATTAATTCGTTACGAAACGGATGATGGTAGGTGGTGAAAAAATGGCCCCGGAAGGGAGGAATGAAACAGTGAAACCTTTTTAATATTTGATCTACGGCCCACCCATACACATCTTCTCTGCATTCAATCATCATCCTACCATCTCCTAAAAACGCTCTATTCAAAATACGGAATTCTCAAGTACCAATTCCATCTCTAATAACACGATAGCATTTTTCAAACTGTCACTTTGACAGTTACAATTTCCGTGTCGTACCAATAGTAATCACGTAAGTCAAATTTAAAAAAACATGCTTCTAAATTATAACATTCAATATTTCTTAATACTGAAAATCCGACAAAAATGTCACTTTAACATTACGTTTTGCTATAGAAATCATGTAGCATAAAATTATAAAATCACATTTTTTTTCAATTACTTAAAATTTTCACAAAATAACCAATATTAATCTGATATGTAACTTTGACGTAAAAAATATAATCGACGATAAAGAAATTAGTTCAAAAACATCAAATTTCTCAGTTATTTAAAATCTTCCCAAAATGACATACATAAATGATACTTTGGGAGTTAATATTTGCGATAGAAATCATGGAGCCAACATAAAAATATTAATTCAAAAATCAACTTGTTAACGTCTATATTTCATTTCATATTATATTATTAAATAAAAAAAAAATTGACAGTGCATTTTGACAGTGCTAGTGTTAAAATAAAATCGTATGGCTTATATTTATTAAGAATCAAAAATGAAAGATTTCAAGCGTTCCGACGGCAAACGTTTTCTTCCATCAATTTTATTTGAATCTCACAACACTTGCGTTTAGTCACTATGCTTTAGTACTATATAAACATAGTTACGTCCTTATTGAAATAACTCATTAATTAAGTTTATTAATGTTTAACTATTCACTAGATAAATTAATTATATCAAAATTTGTCATTGAATACACAAACGTAATTTATAATGTGGAAAAATATACAATGGATTTGATAAATATATCTCGAAGTAATTTCGGAATAGTTTTTAACGACGTCGGTCGGCATTGTGCGTGATGGAAAAGGTGGAAAAAATCATTCCTCATCCGAACGATTCTGGACAGTTTTCGGAAAGTCGCAATATAACTTCTTTTTTTTTCTTTCTTTCTCTTATTCTTGACTTTTGCTGTTGTTCATCGCCTTCAACGTGTTCAGGTAAAAATTTCTAAGAAGCGTAATAACTATTCAAGAATCATCCGAAGAACTTTTGATTCTGTGGTTAATGCTCATTTTTCCGTGCATGCATAAAATACCGCATTTTTACTGCATGCAATAATCCAAATCACTTATTTGCGAATAAATCGTGTATATATTCTAGATTAGTATAATTGATTTTCAAAAATTTTAAATCTCACTTTTTCAAAAAAAAAGAAGATCGTATTTACTATGTGTTGTAAATTATAGGATTAAAATTATTGCATTGTAATGGTTTTAATCCTATAATTTACAAAACAATAAAATATATAGATTTAACAGAATTAACATTTCTATTTTCGTTCAGTGTATTTAAAAAAAAAATAAAATATTTAGATTGAATTGTAAATTTACGTTTAAAAATATCATATTTCAATAAAAACAGAAAAATAAATACTAGATATAATTATATTTTTTATTTGCTTAAATAATTTTGTTAAAAAATATGTAGTTTTGAATAAAAAGTGTTAAATGTCTTGAAAATGTTTACTTGATTTTGCTTTTAAAATTTTATTGAAGATAAAATCGATTTGAAAAAAAAATCTTTATCCTCGTTTAACAGAATGAAATATCACTAGTTTACTATTTTATTTTAAAGTGAATACACGTTTAATATTAATATTTTCTTAAATAAGTAAAATGTTTATCAACTTAATTTGATAATAACTCTTGTAATTTATTTGATTCGCAAATGTAAACTTTGATAAGAATTTAATTAAATGAAATTCGAAAGATGAAGTTTGAAGTCACCTATTGAAACTAAATCATTCGAAATTAATTAACTTAAATAATAATTTACATATATTTAATTGAATACATGTATAAAATTAAATTTATGGTTTCTATTTTAAAATGGTAAGATTTTTTTTAATTTTATAGCATTTTGTAAATATTTTAAAGTTATTTTTTCAAATTTGATATTTTATGTTTGATTGGTAAAGATGAGTGAAGATAGATTTTTTATACAACTTACGTAATTTTGATATTTCCTATTTCTTTTTCGAAGAAATTTTATTATTTTATTTTGGCATTATGTAAATATGAGATTTTTATTTCTTATTACAATTTAGTTAGTACAAATATTGCCTTTTCGTCGTTTTTTTTTTTCAAGTCGATTTTAATTTATCGATATTTTTGTGTCTTGTAAATATTTCTGGTCAGATTTGAGCGGTTTATATCTTACTTTCAATTTTGTTGTTACAAGTTTTCTATTGCGTTTCGTTTAAAATAAACCGTGATTTTAAAATGTAAGTAATGTTATTTTTCTATTGATCAATCTTATACGTTTTTGTTTTGGACTTATGATTAAATGTAATATTTTTATATTTGTGAATTTATCTCTGGTGAGACTTTTAGCTCTTTACTTCAGATTTTTGATTTTGTTCTTATAAGTTTGATATTGCGTTTCTCTTGAAATAATTCGTGAAAAACAATCAAATTTGAGATGTTGTTTAATCTAATAGGATTTTGTAGTTCGGATATGAAATTGTTTGATTCGCGATGTTAAAGTTTTGTTTAAAAGTTGTAATATGTATGAGAATTTGAGTTGAAACTTACCGGTATGCGTTCGTTTGTGTATTTTGAGGTTCTCGCTTCTGGCAAAGACTTTTCCGCATCCTGGGAACGGGCAGGGAAAGGGTTTTTCGCCCGTGTGGACGCGGATGTGGTTGACGAGTTTGTACTTGGCCTTGAAGGGGCGGCCGTTCCTGGAGCAATTCTGCCAGAAGCAGGCGTGCGTCGTGCACTCTGGCCCGCCGACGTGTTCGACGGTCAGATGGGTGACGATCTCGTGCATGCTGGTGAAATGTTTGCCGCATGTCTTCCGCGGAGGCGGTTGCTCTGGGTCGACCCAGAGACACTGCATCTCCTGCTTGATGGGTTGCCGCATGTACCTGAAGAAGGCACCATGAACGTTACTTGGATGATGCGGCATCGGCATGTGTGCGTTCAAGTATTGGGGGTGACTGGGCTGGGTGTGGTAGGCGGCTGCGGCTGCTGCTGCGTGGTGATCGCTCCTTGAGTAAAGCATCTGGTGGTGAGGGGCGGAGAGGTGCTGATGGTGAGGAGCGATGTCACCGTGATGATGATGGAAAAGCACCGGGTCCGTGGGTGCCGTCTGCGCCGTCGGGAACCCATCGTGATCCCTTCGCAGGAGGAAATCGCGCGCCGCGTATCCAGCGTGCGGATGGTTCAGGTGACCCATGTGGCCGTAGTTGGTCTGGAAGTGGTGATTTTGGCCAGCGTCGGAAGCGGCTACAGCCGAATTCTGCAGCGCCTCCTGGGGGCCCGGACTCATCTTCAGGCCATAAGAGCTCAGATGATGATGGTGATGACCACCATCCAAGAACGCCGCGTTCATCATCATTCAACCGACAACCTCACCTACGTCAACATAAGAAGGAAGAACTGGCACACTCTCACCAAAAAAAAATCACAAGAACTCCGAACCGGAAAATCAATTGGATTTTAATTATTAGTTTAATCACGACGCGAATTTGAGAAACGTAAACTTTCGTACAAATCGGAAAATATGTGTGTTTGCGTTATGCATGTATCGTTATGAGTCCATTTAGCAGCATAACCTTTTCGAGCGAGTATCACAGCTTGACTGAGCTGTTGTCGAGCGGTCCATGTCGGGGTTCGGGCGCGCCGCTTTCCTCCTATTGGTCGCCAGGTCGGACCCCCGCCATTGGCCCGCTGAGCTCGCGGCCGCCCGCCGTTGGCTCACACTGCGCCAATCGCCGCAGGGGGTGTTTACTAATCTCTCTCCCACTTGTTGATATCGCGCGCGCTCTCCTTACTAACAACAACAACTAAACAACAACAAACTCGATCACATTTTGATACTAAGCATATTTTCACAATATTGCAATCACTTATTATTTATAGGAAGTACAATATTTCTATTTTCCTGTTGTTTGTTACTATTTTCTATAATAATATAACGTTTCTTGCAACAGTAGTACGAAATAAGAACTTCAATTATTAAAAAATATCTTCAGGTTTTCACTCGAAATATGTTCCATTATTTAATATAAAAATTACTGACAATTAATTCATTTAAAGCATAATTTTATATTTATTTGTAATTAATTTATTATAACATGTATAAGAAATGTGTTTTTTATATGAAATTCTATTTAATAATAGGTTTATTTCTATTTTTTAGTGGTTATTTTGTTTCATCTATTGTTGAATTTTTTATACTAATGATTTGATTTAATGCTTCTCATTATTTACGTTTCTTTTTTGTAAATACATTTATTGACTTTTACCAATAAATATATTATTATTTTAAGCAAAGGGTAAAAAAAAAACTAATTATTTCTTATAAACAAAACAATTCAGGAAGATAGAGAGAAATAATTACATGAAAAATATTAGGATAATAATATCGCTTTTTTAAAAAATAATTAACTAAAATAATTTTCAAAATGCATCAATTTAAGTTTATCACTGTACTTTAACTGTAAGTTCAATTGTACCATGAGGTAAAAGAAAGATTAAAAAATACTGCTTTAATACAATTTTCGACATTTAAAAGAAAACGGAATAAGAAGTAATGTTGTTCTCTTTTATAAAGATTAATATTAAGAAAATAATAACAATGGACGAGGAGAGCAGACAATGCCTTATATCAAAAAATGTGTAATTACTTTATTTTTATTTATATAATTTCATTAGTAATTAAAATATTGCAACAATGTGAAATTAAATTTAATGATTTGTTACTCTTTTCGCAACACAATTAATTATAACACATTCACATTTGACTGTTAGTGTTATTAATTGACATAATAATAAACTACAAATTTCATAGTTTCAATTCAATTACTTTAAATCCAAATATCACCAAACTAAGTATTACATGTATCAAGCATTGCTTAACTCTTAAATTATGATTACGATTAATTAGTTTGTTTATTATATTATAAATAAAGTGCACGAAGCATCAGTATTTCATTTATCTTGTTTGTTGTTTACTTTTATGAGAAACACTTCATTAAAACTCTATTTCCAGTGTAACAATTCTCAATTACATCTTATCGCCATTGTAAAACTTTACTTTATGGTAATGGTTAGTTTTTTTTGTAGTTTTCGAATAGGTCTCTTCAAAAAAGATGATTGTTTTATTTTTTTCTTTCACTTCGTAAACCATTAAATAAAAACCTAATAAAAATTAGGTACCGAAACCCCCAACAGAAACCGTCCAATTTTATGGTACCATAAAACCTGCTATTCGTTACTGTGCGAAGAAAAGACGGTAAGAAAATAATTTATTGCCGTGTACCGTATTTAGAGTATACGAATATAGATTTTTGTCGTATTTTGGCAAAAAAAATCAAATTTTAACTATTGAAATGATATGAAAGATCAAATATACTTGTATTAATTAATAATAATTGATCAATTATTTTTGAAAATTTAAATCTAAAAGTATTAATAAATATTTTGAATTGGTGATTTGAACGATTTTTTTCATTGAGAAAAGTTTATAAAAATTTTCAAAATTGAATACAATCATTTATTTTCTTTTCTTGTTACCATATTATATAAATTGCTTGAAATCACTGTGAATTATTGCTCAATATCAACCATTAAATAACATCATAAATTAAACAATTACTATCCTAAAAATTGAAATGTGACATTTGATACTGACGATATGCATGATTTTATTTTAAATTATAGGTAAATACGATTCAATCAAAAAAAACAGGTAAATTAACACGCCAACGTACAATATGATATTTCAAATTGTCAAATTAATAGCATTCCATTACGTCGAATTACGTAATAAACTGAGGTGTCAACATGTAAACGTCAAATTTGACATTTCAAAATTTAATTACTTAATATCTTAATTCAAATAAATTTATATTTATTACAGTGTTACATTGATTACAACAATAATAAAAATACGTAATCAGTAATTTCTAGCTAGCTGCAGTTGATAACGTCAAATTTGACACTTTAAACTGTAATTTATTTTTATTATTAGTTAAATAGATATGAGATTTGTCAGAACCTTCCACGATGGTTTGTTGCCATGGTGGTTTAATTGTTTGATGCGATTATCTAGCGTGCAGCAGATTTAAGTAAATTGTTTATGGGAGGATGGATTTGATTGTCTCGGAAAAGGGGATTATCGGTGTGACACTCAATGGATGGAAATTGGATGAGCGTAATTATCCCATGTTGGTTGGGGCACGAAGGAGAGTGCGAAATAATGATCGGTAATTTGTTAATGCCGAGTGGTCGCTTTTAACCTAATTGCGTAAAAAAGGGGTGGTCTAATTTAGGGGTGAATGGATGGATGTGGATGGATGGATGAAGAGGATGCTCGCGTTAATTGCGCCGCCTCCCGCTGATCTTCGCTCACCGTATTCCCCCGGAAGAGGGAGTCACGTCCGTACTTAGTTTGACACCGAAATCCAATAAAACCAATAATCTACGGATTACTCCGTCTAATTGAATACTCGCATCACGAAGCCCAGAAACAAAACAGCAGCGCCTCCATCGCCTTCCATCTCTCATCCTTAAAATCCTCCTCCAAGGCTCATTGTGCGAGCGGTGCCTTTTTGAAGACCCGCCGCCCATTGTATTATTTAAGCTTAATTAAAGTCATTTCGGCGTCCATCTTGAGCTCTTATCGCTTACTCACGTCGACTCGATTCGAACTCTTTTCACATCCTCCAATTCAATTCTTTATTTTTTTCTTCTTCCATCTTCAACAGTCCCACATAATTATTTTTTCGTTTTTTTTCTCCATTTCTTCCCGCCTCTCTCGCCCCGGCGCGATTATTTCATTATTAAATCCGAAAGCCACCAGGCGTAATTGTGTAATTTGTACGTATCAAGTTCCCGTTTGTAATCACCGCCGCAGCAGCAGAAGAGTACGAACAACGAGAAGAATGAGAGAAGACGATGATGTTGGTGGCAATGATGATGATGATGGTTGTTGTTGTTGTTGAATCGCATTCCTTTGTTACAGTTCTGATTGTGTTTTCTTTGATATATGCGCACACATTGGCCTTCTTCATTGGTCGGTGGTCTTTTGTCCTCGATTCTGCTGCTGTTGCCGCCGCCGCCACCGCCGATGGTATCGAGCCAGAAAATCTAATAGTTTTTTTTCCTTCAACCGCATCTATAAACCTCAACGCAAACCGCAACCATCGACGACGGAATGAGAGGAAGAAGCAGCTCATTGTCGGCTCCGAAGAATACCTGACGCACGCTCCGACCAAATGACTACGAAATGACATGTTACTATTTAAATCGAATCCTCTTTGCTAGCGTAATAAAACAATTGTTACGTTGTGTTTTCTATTTGTACCGTATTTGTACCAAATTGTTTACTGCGTATTAACAAAATTCATAAAAACTCATTTTCCTACAGAAATATTTTTGATAATTTACTTACAACTTTTGTTAACCAATTGACCTAAAACAGCAATTTCTTAAGAAAATATTAAAAACTATATGGCAGTTTTGGTGTTTTTTTTTTCATTAAAGAAAATGACTTTAACTGTGAATATGTTTTTAATTACTAAAATTTAGATAGAATTGAAATGTCTTTAACAATTGTTAGAAATTCCAAAAATAAGTTTCAGATAATTTATTTTCAAAAGCTAAATAAGAAAACTCATTCATTGATTTTGATAAATTTATTAAAATTTTGACCAATTCAAAATATTTATTAAAATTTGTAGATTTAAATTTTTTATCAATTATTTTTAATTTTCACAAGTTTTTTTTAAGGTTTCATTTAAATTATATATATAAAATAAATAAATTATATATGGAAAAGTTTATTCTCTGTATTTTTCTTTTCAAAGCGAAAAGCTTGGCATATAGGACAAACTTCAAATGTATTCATGTTGCAGGTCGAAACTCAATTGATCGTAAGTGGGAATGGTCTTTAAGCAGATAGGTCTTAAAGTGAGGAGTACCTGTAGCACTGATATACCTTGTAGCCTTGAGCCAATACAGATGTCTTCTTCTTCTTTACATTTCCACACTTCACTTGGCCTGATCGTCTTGCACAATTTCGCCAGCCACTGTTTTTACTAATTTGAGATTTTTTACACTGGCCTAAGTTACTGGGGTCAGGGGGAAAATACATGTGGGACGACTACACTAATTAACAACTTTCGAATCGGGGTCTCAGCAATTCAGTACACCGGTGTTAGGAGAGCCCTCGGATGGATATTGTTGATTGATTTTGTCATTAGGGGAATACTTACGTGTATTTGGTGGTCTACAGCGCTACTTTTGAACTCTTAATAAATTTTAAACTGATGTCGGTATCGGGATACAGATGTGACGCGGTCAAATAAGACAATACTATACATACTATTGGCGAAACACTTATTAAAACAGCATGCATGGAAATTGTTTGACTTATGCTTGGGCCCAATGATGTTAAGGAAGTAAATAAAGTTTTGTTGTCGCCGATACTGTAGCGATATTTTAGCGATATTGGCTGAAAAAATTGCGCTTCAAATCGACGAATCAACCGATATTAAAAATAAAGTACAAATGATAGCTATTGTTTTGTTGACGAGGATTTTTTTTATTGAAGAACATTATTTATTTTGGATGGAGGTTCCAGAGCAAACTACCGGTGAAGAAATTTTCCAAGTGATTTTTTTCAAAATAATACTCAATGAAGTAATTACACTGATGTTTGCACGGAAGGCGCAGCGGCAATGACGGGTAGTAAAAAAGGTTTTATCTCTTATGTAAAACAAAAAAAATCCGATAATACAATTTACACACTTACATTAAGATGTATTGATGGTTAAGAATTTTCCAGAGTGGATTAAATTTATTAAAATCATAAACATAATTAAATCGAGAGCCCTAATTTCGCAAATATTTGGAATATGCCCGAACAATACCAGCACCTCGATGATGATTACTGGATAGCCAAACATGCATACATGGCTGATATATTTGAGCATCAAAATGAACTTAATAAAAAAAATGCAAGTTCGGAATGAGAATATATTGACGTAAATTACAGGGGTTAAAAAAACCCGAACTTTGGCAGCAAGAGTTGTAAAAAGCATATTTAGAAATGTACCAAAGGACCAACCATAGTACAATTGAAAACAAGCAATTAATTGTGGATCTGGCCCAACAGTATTTAAGTCTGCTTCAGTAGAAATTTGATCATTATTTAAATTCTATTAATACGGAACAATACGATTAGATTCGAAAGGTATGCAGGTATCAGATTAGTTAGTCATTATTTTATAATAATTCATAAGATTATATAAAAGTAAATATAGTATATACTTAACAAATAAAAAATAATATTGTAAAATTTGTGTATCAAACTTTTGATATGCAGTGGAATTCTAGGAACAACTTTAGTGTGTCGTAGGTGAGAAAAGGTTGCGGAGCACTGCTGTATATTAAATATATTTTTTTCTTGCATATTGCATTTAATTTTGAATAAATCGTAAAAACAAAATCATAGAAGATTTGTAAGTGGATGGTGATGGTGGTGAGTGGAGGCGCAGTGGGCGAGATCCGCCACCCAGCGATTTTCCATTATCGAGAGCCGCTTCCATTATCATTACAATCATCATCAACCCATGACTTCCGAACACAATCATAATGCCAATAACAATAATAGCAACCAAGATGATAGAGATGATGATGATCCACGCCAAAGTCGGATCATTCCAACATCATCGAATTAAATTAATTGGACTACGACCATGAATAACAGAATAACTCCGCGCCGAGCGAAACAAATCAATCACGAAACAACAGCAACTCAGGAAAAAAGAGAAAGAGAGAATGCAATGCACCTATGATTGATGCCTTCGTATAAATTAAATTAGAAATTACGTAAGTCCCGTTCGGATGTGGATCACACGAAGAATGGATTTGTGTATACGAAATTAGAGAGAAATTATGAGTCGGAGGAGACAAACTGTGGTCCGAAGGAATGTAATTCCCGATTATGAATGTTCCGATTATGCTAAGCAGCCCTAAACAGTCTAATGGGAATTATATAATATGGTTGTACACTGGTCGTCCGTCCGTCTGTCCGGACGCACCATAATTCATTCTGCGCGCATCATTTTTTATACTTTTATTCCCTTCCACGTTTTCCACGAAACGGACCGAAGACTTTAACACGGTCGAGGATGGTGCAGCAACGCAAAGGGATCACGAGAGTATGCATAAACATGAAGAGAAAAGGTTGACGAAAGATGGAGGAACGAAGACGAAAAAGGATGAACATAAATTGGGTCCCTTCATAATTACAATTAGTTTAATCTTTGAAACAATAAAAAAACAGAAAGTCTATGACTGTTGTCATAGCAATAATAAAATGATAATTGTATCATATTCAAACTAATAAATTTAGAAAATCCATTATCGAGAAGTTAAACTTATTAAATAGAGAAGTACGTAGTTAGGTAGATGTACACATTTACCAGCTTGGTTGGTAATTATGAATTCAACTTACAATTACCCACTATTTCAGGAAAATGTATACCTAAAGATGTTGGTAAATGTGTATTGGTATACATTAATTGCTTTCTTTATTAATTTTCAGTATGCATACAATTTTGTATCTATTAATGATGTACCTAATATTGAAATATCAATAAGGGAGGTTATTGCGAAGGAATCTCTAACTACTGGAGGACAAAGATTTAGGAAATGCAAAACAAAATGCAATACAAAGAAAATTAGCTAAAGGTGTTTGTAATTATAGCACTCCTGTAAAAAATAATACATGATCGTTTAAAATGATATTATTATAAAATTGTGTTTAAATAAAATAAATTAAAAATAATAGTATAAGTTAACATATTTATGTTTATTATATATATTAGGTTGGAAAATGTATACATTTACTGAAAAAAAACATTTGACAAATACTGTAATTTAATTTAAAATCTAGTTGTTCACTGATGAAATAGAAGATTTAAATGTAAATTAATATATTTCTAGATATATTTCTTGCAAAGTAAGGATAAATAGCTTTTTTCTTCAATGATTTATGATAAAGAAAAAAAAAAATAAATACTGCAATACCCCGAATAGTGCGTGTTTGAAAGCGAACTAATCGGGAAACTAAATAAAATAGAATTAAACAACACTAAAATTAAAATGAAATAAAAATGATCATTTATATATAAAAAAAAATGTGTTAATTTTTTAAATTTCAAATTTAATTTGTTTTAGATGCACTATGCGAGGTATTGCTGTAAAACTATGATAACAGCATTATCAAAATTACACGCTTTGACGTTATTTTCTAAAAAAAAGTCATGTATTAAAGAAAATAATGCTAAAATCTGATAAAAAAGTGTTTAAATTGTTCAAGTGTTCAATTGGAATTGTCGTTACTTTCTTATGAGAGTTTAGGGTATTTTTTTTATATAAAGGAGTAAGTGAGTAAATATTAACGGTGATCGAGTCAGTCAATTAAGCATTTCGGTGTTCGATGGAGGGAAGGGTGCTTTCTCAAGAGGGAAAGTCCGTTTGCTTTGCTTTTCTTCTCAGTCACATCTATTCCTTGTCACCGTTTTCTCTCTTTCTCTATCATTCATTCACTCGTCGAGTAATGAAAATGAAATTAGTCCTTTGGCGCGATTCGGGCCTTTGTGCTCCGGAATTCCGGGGTCAGGAGACATAATAATAATACGTAATAAATGTAAAATAATAAAGGAGTGGGGGGCGCCCTCCGTAGGAACCAACAAAGCGTCAGAAAAGGGGGGAAACAAAACAAAACACAGCAGAAATAGAGAGAGAAAGAGTCAAAAAATACACATGCATTGAAGTGCATGCAAACAAAGCGCGTCGTGGCGACGAACCAGGGAATCTTCCCCTCTTGACTTTGATTGTGTATAGGTATGCCTATGTTATATGTGTGTACGCAGGGTGTAATTACGTGCACCGGAACAAAGGATCGAATTCCACGTGCGACTTCCGGCCTGATTATGCCCCTCGAACATTCCCATAGCGCGAAACCAATAACGCACAAAATCTTTCAACATCTCCTCCTCCTCCCAACCCTCTCATTGTATAGTCTGCAGGCAGGGGCGGAATGCGTAATTTCGTCAAAAGTCTCGCGACTTTTTGAATCCGTGAGAAAGCCACCGGACTCTGCATATAAATTCGATCCCCCTTCGATCAACTTTAGCAAAAAAAAGAAACGATTTCGCCCTTTTGTTTCGATCTTATTATTTCCTTCCTTTTTTTGAAAGACACATTTACAAAGATCAGTTTACACTTCCTGCATCACCAACGGTTGTTAATATACCAATTATAGAAATGTTATGATTATAAAGAATATTTTATATAAGAAAGGAAGAATTATATCAATGCTTCAAAAAAAAAACTATTGCGAATTCAATGATTCTCAATCTTTCGTATTTCGCACCCCACCCCCCTTTTACTTGAATAATATTACACCCATGTATAATATAAGCTAGATATACTAGAATACTCGGGTATTTAAAGAAATTAGTCATTAGAATTATGCCCAAGTTGTTTTTTATTTTAATGCTTTTGTTTCAATTATATTTTAAATTAATAAAAAAAATGTCTGATATTTGGTCTAGTTCATTTCCTTGACGCCCCTTAAGGGGGTGCTATCCATAGTTTGATAAACGCTGATATAATGTATTAAATCAAAGAAAATTTAAATTAAACACAATTTAGTTTAGGTTAAATATATTTATTTTGGATTTTTCTTTGTATTGATTGGAAATAACAGTTTTTGGTCAATCATATAAATAATTAGAAGTATCTATAGCAACAACAACACACATAGACTATACACATAGTAATTAATAAAATTTAGACTGTATTAAATAATTAAATTGATCTTATTTGTTTACATGAAAATATTTCAAACTTTCAAAATCAGCACATGATATTATATAATAAATTTTGTTTATTATTACTTATTTAATGAACAGAAACAAAATTATTAGAAATTATTCATAGATTTAAAATCTATAGTATCGGGAAGAACACTTAATTTAAATCAGGATAAAAATGTCTCAGGATAAAAATGGCAAAATATCTTTAATTTTACTTAATTAAATTATTATTCATTTAAAGTAAGTGTAAAAATATCAAGAAAATTTTAATGGAAAATTGTGAGTCATTTTTATTACAATTTATTTTCTTCGTTAAGCAAAATGCTCGTTAAACGAGTACAATGGAACCTCGCTTAACGAACACCTCGCAATAAATTGTGTTTTTTAAATATTTTTTTTATATAAAATTTGTATGAAATTGATTACATTTAAGTTTCCAAAATAATTTTATTATACAGAATATAGGAAGATTTCCTATTGGAAATCGTTCCGCTCCACGCTTGTTATTTTGTTTTTCTATTTTTATTTTCTTTTTTTTTGTCAATGTCAAAAAACTGTTCAACTCGTTGCCAAAATTGTGGCAGATTGTGAATGATTAAAAGTAAAAAAAAATATACAGAAAAATCTAAATCAAAATAACATCCAAAATATAATGTACATTTGCTAAATGTCATTTGATTAAACTACAACGGACAAATAAATAAAATATGACAAAATGACCCGTTTATTAAATACTTAAAAAATAGAACAAAATATTAATTTTTACAACAAACATAGATTAATTGTTATTATTTAATGAATTTAACATCATTTAAAACTAATTTTATTGCTCAAAACAGCCTGATCATTTTTATTTTGAGCAAGTAGAACAAATTGGTATTTGACATATGCTCACAAAACTGATGTTTTTTGTCGTTCTTGTTTGAACAAAAAAAAATCTTTTTTCATGTAGGAATCCTGTGTTTCAATGGGCATTTAATCTGCATGATATTTGTAATCAGAATTCTAAGATTTCAGGAAATCTTTTTGTTGCATATTCGACCATTATTTCAAGTACGTATATAAATGGGTCACTTTGACCCAAAATCAATGAATGAAAACAAATATATGTTAGGTCACTCTGACCCTTTCATAGTACGTACGGGTTAAAATACATTTCACGACAAAATAGCAGATTGCATGACATACATATTTCTCCTAGCAACGACAACATCTGAACTGTTAAAATAGAATATTCGAACGTCAATTAATCAGCTAATTTATAATTTAAAGCAGAGGTTCCCAAACTTTTTTGTGTCATAGACCCCTTGCCATGTTTTTCGGTTTTGTGTAGACCCCCTACTTACCTGACATTGATTTTTTGTAAATTTATTATTTATATTGGGACATCTTTATAATTATCCACTATCGTGGACCCCCATTTTCATTTCATGGACCCCCAAATTTTTTTCGCTGACGTAGACCCCTTGCAGGTTGTCATAGACCCCTGGAGGTCGATATAAACCATTTTGGGAATCACTGATTTAAAGTAACGACTCTTTTCTTCTTAAAATACTACCAAACCCAAATTTGAGAAACCTAAGACACGAGTAATTATGGAAATACATATTTTTTCAAATTGTTTATATTTATATTTTAATATAAACCATAATCAAACTTGAAGAACCTAAGATATTAGAGTGAATATCAAAATGCAAATGTATACAAATTGCTTATATGTATTTTTTTTAAACATGATAAACCCAAGGTAATATGGAAATACATATTTCTGCAAATATTTTATATATATTTTTTTTAATTTACAACCAAGCCAAACTTGAGGAACCTAAGGCATTAGAGTTAATATGGAAATGCATATTGTTTTCTTTATAAATCAACTGTTTTAATAACGTTTTTCACGTGCCAATAAAAATGTTATCTTTGTTAAGTATAACGGTCAATACCAATCGGTCGTATTTTGTCGTGCAATCTCCTATTTCTATTGTGTGCGACATTAATATTTTTTATATTATTTTTTTTATGTTTGCTGAATTGCAGTTGCGATCTAAAATTCCCCTAGAATATATTTAATCGATTAATAAAAAATCTCCAGAAATCTTTTTATTCTTATATATTTGTTAGGTTTTTTATTTTATTGAATCTCCAATGGTAACCATCTGACAGCGGTGATCAATAAGTATCAGCGCCGGTCGTAAGATTAATCCTTCGGATGTGTTCGGTGCGATAGAGTGGGATATTGGTTGTAGTTGAAACACAATCGGAGAAAGCCTGATTTTCCTTTTCATTTCAATCTTCTTTTTTTTAGTGTTGTTTTCGTGTGCGTGCGTATAATTTAATAAAACGCAGCCCCAGTCGATATTTCACCTGACAGTTCCACCGAAAAAAAAAGAAGAAGAAGAGAACCGGACTAAGATTAATCACGTAATTTTCTGGAAGCCATTACGGTTAATGCGCACTCCGCGAGTGAAAGACAGGGACAGAGAGAGTAGATTATGGAGGAAACGTGAGTGGAAAGGAGATGGAGGTATGGGGAATCGGCGGGCGACTGGACGGGAGAAGAAAAATGTGGGCAGAGCCTTCCCAATATTTCTCCACCTCTCGAACCCAAATAAATCGTAACAAATAAATTGTTGCTGCTGCTGCGTCCTTCGTTGATGCGATCCGCTGCACACAAAGCAAAAGACTCGTTCACCTTGTATCTAAACTGTATTTAAAAGATAAAAAATAATCATTGGTGAGTATAGATTACATCTAAAGATACATTTTTCTCCATAATGTACACTTTAACCTGAAATGAATGATCAATTATAATTGGTACGACTGACGTATTTTTTTTTGGTCTCATGTCAAGTACATTGTGGTAAAATCTAATTTCAATTATATTCAATATAGAGTAATTATTGAGTTATAGACATTTGAGTTTAGTGCTATCTACTTGCAATTTTCTTATAAAATTCCTTATAAAAATAATTATTTTTTTACCGAATTGAAAATTATTATTATTAGAAATGTCGCGAGACAAATTTCACAAAACATTCACCAGTTAATGCAGGTATCCCCCGTATTTCCACTTAGTTCCTTTCCAAAGGGCTGTTCGTAAATAGGGGGAATTTTACTTTTATTTATGTTAAATTCTGTATTATTGACTGCATAATAAAAAAAAACGATAAAAGAAACAAATGCAACAAAACAGATAGTACATCTTCCAAAATATTATACTTTATTAAAGAAATTATCAATTTTTGTTTGGACAGTTAATTTTTTATCACTATATATCTCCTTGTAACAAGTTAGAGTTATTAAAATTGTGTTCGTTAGTCCAGGAGTTCGTAAGTCGGGGGAAACCTATATTCCATTTTCTGAAAGTAGACAAAAAAGATAAAGAATTTGCCATGTATGCTCAAATGAAAATATGCTACATACTTGATCTCCCGAGTGTAAAATAGGACTTTGTATAAAATAATAAATAAAACGACTGTTATAAAATTTAACACACAAGAATATATTTTTAAAAACCTGAAATAAAAATGTCCAAATTATTCCTAATTCTGATTTAATTTTTCATTTTTCAATATGTCTTTTGATGATAATTTATATTTTCAGAGTTTTGAAATGTAATGTGGTTCAAATTCTGTATCCCCCGTAATCCAAATATTCAATCATGTTCTTTCTACAATGGCTGCTTTTTTGTATTAAATTTGATTAGTTTTGATTTTGTTATGTATAAATATTTTCATTTTTCCTATTATATTATATTCATGGGCGGAAATACTGAGAGGTCGATATCCTTTTGGTTATGTCTTTTTTTTACTATTATTATTTTTAGAAATTTATGAATTATTTAAATATTTATTTACATTTAGAATATTTCTTATTTATTTCTCCCTAATTTATATTTTCTTAATTGTACTTTAATTGTTTTTCCTTTTTTTTTGTATTATTATTTCTTGTTCAGAATTTTTGGCCAATAAATTATGTTAATATAATTATTAAAAATACTACATAATTAAGTATTGTGAACTGCATTAAAATACATTAAAGATATTTTTTTCATGGTGAAATAAATATTTGTTTTATTTTATGTAATAAATATTCTCTTAAAAAATATCCGTAAATTTGTTTTTCACATATAAATTTGTAAAGTGTGCAAAATAAAAATAAAGACGAATTGATAATTCATAATAAAAATTGAAAGAAAACATTGTTTTTATTAATACTATGTGTGATAGGAAACAACAATTATGCTTGGCCTTTTACTCTTTGAGGGTCGGTGGTACACGTAATGTACCACCTTTAGAATATGCCGAGTAGGGCATTATTAAATGTTCTAGAAAATGTACAGGAAAGAGGAATTACCATTTAATTTTGTTGGGTGTAGAAATTTACGGATTTCTGGCCACTCAAAGAGTTAAAAGTAAATGTAAAGAAGTAATAAATAATCAAAAAATATATTAAAGTTGTAAATTTTGGTCGTGGCGTTGGCGAATGATAATTTTGATTTTTTTAAACTAAATGATCGTGATTTCGTTACGATGAGAATGCGGATCCGAAGGAGGGAAATCCAATTAGACAAGGAATTAAATATTAGTGTGGGAGATGCGACGCCGAAAACAGCATATTTCCATCGTGTCGTGGCGCGGGTCGATAAAGATCGAAGTTGAAGAAGAGAACACAAAAAAAAGAAGAATAAGAGGACGACCCGTGCGTCGTTTAAAACAAAATAAAACAAATCACGGACAACTCAATTATAAGATAAAAAAATGTCCACCCGTTGTTTCGTCCTCTTCTTTTTGTATTTATTTCCAAGGCATTCTTTCTGGGTGTGCATCGCCTTGTTTCCCTGCGTTCGAACCCTTTCTCACTCTCATTCTCTCTCTTTATCTCACATCACAAGAACCATCAACTTTTTCTCCTCACTTAACTCTCTCTTTCTTTCACTCAGAATCCTTCGATTCGTGCCCGATGCGACGACGAATAAATAACGATATTTTATTGCGTCGTCCCCGGGTCCCCAAGAAAATATTAAAATTATAATGGATCGATAATTTATGTATATATATTTTTTATTATTTTCTTTTCTTTTCGACCGTCTTCTTCTTATTTTTTTGATAATTTTATGCGCGATTTATTAAATATAAATGTTCGTCCTTTTTTTTCCTCTTTCGGTTTTCTTCTTCTTTCGTTCGCCCGGTTGTCGGTCGAAGATGATTGGTCGCGATAAGACGACTATTTAGAGGGACGAGAGAGAGAAATTAATGCGGGAGGAGACATAAAAGGGGACAATTGGGGTTGGCCGGGCAATAAATAAAAGAACTGTACACTCGAAGAAAAAAAAACAGAAGAAACATATAAAACAAATAAAAAAAGGAATATGCAGGGTCGGTGCGCCCTTTTCTTGTTGTTTTTTTTTTCTTCATCATCCCCTATAGTCCCTTCTTATCTGGGTCCAAGCATCGGACGGAAGAATTGATGTTTCGCCAGCTATGGTCGAATGCCGCAACGATCATTTATTATCGTGGGTGTGACACCCGACGAGGAGTTGATTCGAAAAAAAAAATATGGAGAAAATTTGCTGAATCTGTCAACCCAATTACGTGCATTTTAGTTTTGGGACAATTTCGTAGGAAAGGCTCTATTAACACCGATAAATCATTTTTTTTATAAACTATACTTGTTTAGTTTTTGTTCTGGGTTTTCTCTTGGTTAGGTGTGTTTTTTAGGTCGTGATCGTAAATCAAATGCAAGAGAGTGCCACACATTTAAGGGTTAAACCACAAATCATCGTAAAATCAAAATGCAAACGGGGCAAAAATAAATAATGACAATAAAAATAGTAGGTGCGAGAGGAGGATGGAAATATGGGGGATGAGTGGACGCGGTAGAAGGAGAGTGCAAGGGTGAGAGAGAGAGGAGGAAGTATGCCGACCCGCAGAGCGCATCCCAATAACTCTAAATGCAGAATAATTTCATAAATCACCACCGACCGACCCGAGAAGTGTGAGAGAGAGGACGGTGATTCTCGAAATAGGCGAGTGAGAGCGAGATGACGAGATGGACGAAAGAGGAAAACGAGACGTGCACGCAAGCACTGGAAGGAATTTGAAGAATTAAAATTAGTTCGAGATATTCCTTTCTCTCCTCACTCATCTATCTCTCTCTCTCTGACTCCTATGTCAATTGATCATGTTTACCTTACTAATTTACGGACGTTTAACGAGGGCAAACGATGCTCGTAATTAATGCGTTGCCTTAGTAACAAATGCACATCTATATTCGTCGAACGAAACTACCTTTCCTGCTACCTCCTAACGCAATAATCGTTTCGAAACATTTGTTCGTATCGAATACTTTTGAATAATGGTTAAAGGTTTAAAACATTTGTATTTATATAAGAATCTACGCAAAAAACAGTTTATTGTAATATTATTAAAGAATATTCAACAGTGGAATAAAGAAATTGAGAAATTGAAATCGTTGCAATTAAAAAAAATGTTATTGTTTATTTTATATAATAATATGAAAAATCTTCGCAAAATTTATTTATTATTGTTGGTAATATTATTTAAAAAAATTAATCATTTCACTAAAATTTAATAATAATAATGATTTTTGCTGGGAAAAATAATTTCAAAATCATTCATATTGTTTTCTTGACTTGAAATTTGCTTATTTTATTTAAAAACAAATTTTATAATTTCTTGCAATTTTGCTATTATCATCAATAAATGTACAATCTCTTTCATTTGGAAAATTAAATATTTCCTATATCAATGTGATTAAAACAACTTAGTCAAGAAATAATTCAAAACTTTTAAATTAATTATAAAAAAAGAAAATGTGTAAATAATATAAAGAATATAAAGAATAACGTGAAGATTCATAATACATTTCCTTACTTGAAAATACAATTACGTAAATTATTTCAGACAAATAATGTATAAATTAAAAACTGTCGATTGTTTCCATCTATATAAAAATAATGGTTTCTTGAAATCCGATTAAAATTAATGATATTATTAAATATAATGGAAAGTTGTAATTAATGTATTATGAATGAATGGAGTGAGTGAAATGTTCAGGCGTGGAAATTTCTTAATTAGACTCCACCGATTCCGAATCAGAGATAGGCGTCGTTATCTGCCGTTGACATCCTGTTAACAACCGCAACTATGGAAACGACAACCTTACCTACTAGATCTGCTTTAGTGCGGTTGTAAACACAAGAAGAAGAAATAAAAATAAAAGACGAGACAGAAAGACAAGAAGAAATATTAAGATTGTGATCTGGAGGACACACAGTCGGACGAGGAGGAAGAGAACGTTTAGTCTGTTAATTGTTTCGGACGTTTCATCACTTTGAGGTTTTAACCTCTCTCTCTTTCTTTCTCTTCACGTTCTCCTTCCATTAATTAATGGAGATTTATGTCGTCCACGCTTTCCGCTTCTGCATTTCATATATTTTCTACTTCTATTTCTTCCTTACTCGCTTCCTTAATTGCCATCGTTTCCCTTCCATTTCCATTCTTCGCATCTCTCCTTTTCCGATTGTTCGCGGCATGCGATTTGATGGATCGCGGACAGCTTGAGTTATGACATAATTTTCGGAATCGCCTTGCATTCGAAACGCACTCCATAAATTAGAGCGTGCTGTGGTAGGTGGGAGGAGAAGGAGGAAGATGGGTGGAGACCGCGGCAACGCCCACCGCTATTACACCCATTGGACGCGCGCGCCGCGATCCCTGCCTACTTTCCAACCTTTTGTTCATCAGCATCATCATAATCCATAATCATCATCATCGCTCTGCTACTTCTTTCATTGCGCGAACGCAATTAATATTAATTCATTGTTAACCCAGGTTAAAATCAGGTACAATGGGAAAGCTCGTAGGGGATTTCTGCACCCTGTTTGATCGTGCGCGAAACCGAGATCATCAAACGAATTCCCGACCGGCTGGACAATGATGGAATTAAAGAAAGAAATGTAGAAAGAATTAAAAAAAAGGGAAGAGGCACGACGAATCGGTTCAATCTTCTCACAGAGCCCGAGACCGAGGAAACGTTCACTTCACGGCCGGAATCCGTGCGGATTAAAAACGAATTGAAACTAATTCAATTCATCCTTAATTCCACTAATTAACTTCTGTGCTCGTTTTCTGACTCGAGCCGCTCGTCTCCTCATTAATAAAACGCTGCTGCTCTCACAGTAACTTTAATTGCACTCATTTAAAATCCACTCATAGAACAGTAGTCGTTCAATTACGACATTGCAACGTTAAAGAAGAAACTGCAATAAAGAAACAGTTTTCATTTACATTAATTATTTGCTCTTCAATGTTCTTTATAATTTAACAAGTTGTAGCTTATATATTAAATAATTCTCATTTATTTACATTCAAAACTTAGTAAAGTTTATTTTTACTAAAAATTTTAATATCAAAATTTTAAACAAAACACAAATTTGTTATGAACTCGATGTTAAACTTATTATGTAACTGTTGTTTTATTATAACATAAGTAAAGTTTAACTTTATTTCGAACATTACAATACAGTGGAACCTCGCTTAACGAGTTTAATCCGTTCGAAAATTTCAGTATAGTGAAACATATTCAAAAATACACATAATATGTGTACACAAGTTTTGAAAATGATGTAGCAGACGAACAATCAGCGACTTCTCTTCTCCGTTATGCGAAACGTCGCTCGTTAAGCGAGTCATTTTTCTTACAATTAAACAACTATATACAAGATATAGTTGGTTTTATCAAAGTAATGTCGAATGTTTTAAAAAATATTTATATAATTAAAAATTTAATGTATAAAACAAATGTTAGTTAATTCATGTTTCCACGCCCAAAATATACTTTATTGTTTACTTAATAGATACGAAAGTAGGAGTTTAGTTTTCATTAAATTTATAGCTTGAATTTGATCTATCTATTGCAATATTTGCTGAAAATACAAAAAGTAATCAAAAATAAGTAAGTGGAAAAGCTCTGGTTGTTAGCCCAAAGTAAGGTTAATAAATACATAAAAAACTAATTTTTAATTATCAATAGTTATTAAGGGTATGAAAATTTTGTTTTTATATTTTCATCGAAATTGATAATTGACATTTTCAAATAAATTTTAAAAGATTTACTTTATAGACAATATTTTTAATTTTGATAATACTTAGTTAAATTGGACTTATTACTTCGGTTGTTTGATTTCTATAAAATTTGAATTTCAAAATAAGATTTATTTTCTAATTATTTATTTTTATTCATATTGTTTAAAAAACTTAATCAATATTTATTTAATAAGATTATTTTATTTGTCATAAAATAAAGAAAAGTTCTTTGATTACCATAAATATATTGATTGTAGAGTTTTAAAATCATTATTTGTTGGTATCCCACGTGTATCGATTCTCAATCCTATTGGTCAATAATTTTCTCCAATCCAGCGGCTCTGCTTATACGATTATTATTTACATCCAAATTATTGTTATTCTCTAATACATTCGTTTCAAATATGGCCGTAATTGAGATTTTACGATTATTGCAAATTCATGCTCCATGAGAGTACATGGAGGTTGTTGAATAGGAGGAGAGGGAAGAGCAGGATAATATAATTTACGATTAGCGTTTGACGCATTTGATAACTCAATATATTAGAGTTTACGAGTCGCAATTAAATTCCGTAATTGAAGAAGAGGATCGCGGAAAAGCGAAACGGCGAGTCTGGAGGAAAATAAACTCGGCAAGATCATAAAGTACCCGGCTTAATATCGGTTCTCTCTCTCTACTGTTTTTTTTTTTCAAATAATACATTCAGAGCCGTTCAGCTGTAAGATTCAGAACCTGATTTTCGAACGTCTGCATATTACGTGCGCGCATTCATAATCATTTTTGTTTATCGGTAATCGACTTAATTCTTGATTCTTTAAGGAATCGTCAATGTTTATAGGCGTATCGAAGCAATTTTACAATTACTTATATTTTTTATATCGTAATAATTTTATTCACAATCTATTCATCAATGTGAACATTGAGTAAATTTAAGATCGCGGTTGACATTAAATGGATAATCTTTCCCGGTGGATAATTTTGAACATTAATAATTACTTAAATCTATATACTAAATCTAGTGGTTTGCAACGCTTCAACCTGTTTGTGGTTTTACTGTTGTCGAGTGGGCCAATAGCCAGAACATTAGTATGTGACCAAGATACACTGGGTATCTTGGTATCTACTACTAAATGTATTGTATCCTCGACCATATTTATATAAAGATCTTCGTGAATTTGTTTATTCTTGATGAACCTTGGAGTCCTAATAACATTTCTTAGGCATTTTAATTGGAACCTTTGTATGATTTGATACTTATAAAATTGAATTCTTTAAGAAGCCATGCTTTAAGGATTTCGTAATTTTCTAAATAAATAATCATGTTTTATATGTATTATTAAAAAAAATGTATTTAGTGTTTGCGTGTTTGACAATAGAACTTTGTTGACCAGAAACAGCGAAATCTACATATTTGATTTATAGTAAATATTATAAGTTTGTTAGGAATATTTGAAGATTTGGATAAAAAAAAATACATATCAATATTTTTTTTTTGTAAATTTAATAATAACAGACTTAACTAGAAATGTAGATTATAAAGAAATTTAAGATCTTTAATATTTCGTTACTCGCGTGGCGTCTGAGAACCACCGTTAAATATAACGTTAGCAATTTATTTATATAAATAAATATAATTGATCAGATTGAGGAAAAAATAAATATATTAGCTTCATCGTCACTACTATCGTTTGTCTTTATTTGATTCCATTGCTAATTTTCATAAAATCTCTGCATTCGCATCAATTTCTGGATGAAAAACTTTTTAATCGCGTGGCGTCTGATAGACTCTGCTAAGTATATTTTTCTGTTAATAGTTCAACGAATTACTCGAAAATGGCTTGATGTACTTTTACAAATCCTCAATCAGTAAGAAGAAGGTAAGTAAGGTTGTATATAGGTCAGCATTGCCTGACATTTCCAGTTTTAAAAGTTATGATTGGTATTGTTCACACTGGTGTCTCACATACGAAAACAAGAAAGTTTTCATATAAATAAATAATTTTTCTTTGTTAAATCAAATATTCTAAATTTCCTGATTATTGATTATTCAATATCAAAATATGTTAATTGAGTCAATTAATGTACAAAAATGTTTCTTGACAATTTGAATTCATTTTACTCGAATAGTAATAAAAACTTTAGACATTATAAATGCGTCAATTAAATTTAAGTAAATAAAATGAACAAAATGCACTTTCCCGGTGCATATATACCTTAACTTTTTTTTTCGTTAACTCTTAAACAATTGAAACTTGAATGTGTCACGAATTTCGAATATGTGTAAAGATTATATCGTGCTTCGGAAATTACAAACTAAAGGTGGAAAAAAAAGAAGGAGAAACAAATAATCTACGACGTCTGGAGATCGTAGATAAAACCACTATAAATTAAGAATGATCATAATAATAATAATGTGTGTGTGTGTATACGTGTTTGTTCCTTTATTACGTTTCTTTCATCCATATTTTTGGGGCAAATTGGGCGGTGGGCGCGATCAGCGGGGCGCCATCAGAAAGGATAAAACAAATGACAACGAGATAAAGTGGGAGGGAAAACACCAACAAGAACAAGGGAGGACGCGAGAGAGAGAGAAGAAACAAAAATGAAGTGAAAACATCTGCGCGCAACAAAACAATACCGTGACAATTAACCCGATGCGCTCTTATTTCGCTCGTCCCCTTTACTTTTTCCTCTTTCCCCATACCACTCGATACTGGTTTATATATTTTTTCTATCCTTCTTTTGTTCATCGTCACGGACCTAATGATTACACGAATGATATATAAAAGAGGAATTAATATAATTTTATTCCCTTTTCAGTACCTTTTTTCCTTCCATTCGTCTATAACTGTGTGTTTGTGTGCAACCCTTAAATAATTCATTCCGGATTGGCCCACGCTGCGTTTCTGATATTATTATTTTTTACTATTATTATTTTACATTCGTTTCTCTCCTTTGCGAGTCTCAGCAACATTTGGAGAAAGAAAGGATCGAATCCTTCAACCCCCTCCGAAGGATGCGGGTGCACCCCATTTGTTAGACGTCATCGGCGTTAGCCCGATCCTCTCGACGGACATCGGAATCAGCAGCGAAAAGCCTGAATAAAAAGGATGAGGAATGAATGTGGTGGATGAACGGAAAATCGAATCTCGAAGGAGATTGATTGCTGCCCCGTATAACTTTCCTTTGCTACCTCGGTCTTCTTCAATCTCCAAACAATACATCCATTACAGACGATTCATCCACGTCTTATCCTCCCTCCTTACCTATCATAAACCATCAAAACGTATTTGGAGCATTGTCATAGAAACATGCAAACGTTGCTATGGTAATTATGCATATTAACAAAATTAACGAAACTTCGAACATAAGTCTAATCGAGCATTTCGCTTAAGACCAAAATAACTCGCTTATCGAGCGACGTTTCGTAATAACGAGTGACGAGGAGAAGAGAAGTTCATGAAAAATCGAGACCATTGTATTTAACATTAGTTTATATGGGGAAAATTTTGGAACGGATTTTGCTCGATTCCACCGTATATAAAAAAAATAAAGATTTGTATGCATGTGTTATAAAATAATCATTACAGCTCGGTTCTACCATCATTTCTATTTACTACAGAAGTTATGTCACTTTTAAATAAATTATTGATTCTACAGTTTTCAAATAATATTTTTTTAGACAACAATAAAAAAAATGTATTATGTGTTATTTTTGTCTCGAAAGATCCAATTTGCAATTTGTCATAAACGAAACTTTTGTTATTGCTTTAATCATTAAAATAACAAAATCGTATTTCATTATAAGATCAACGTAATTTGATTGGAATGATAAAGTTCAAATTGATTAATTTACATTCAAATTTATTAAATATTGAAAATAGTAAAACAAAAACAGTAATTTACAAATATTAACATGATATTTGTCAGATTTCGTGTACAATATTAAGTAAAATTACTTTTTACATAAATTCTTGTGTTCAGTTTACAAACAACATTACAAAATAAGGCTTCCATCAGTCTGGATTTACTATAATCAAGTTAAAGAACATAAATTGTTTCTTTAAACAATTATCTTTTTGTTTATTTTTTTATGTATTTAATTCTCAAGTCCTGGATATTGGCGGAAACGATTGCACGCAATATGTCTGGCATTTTTATATATCAGTCGTCCCCAACCGCGGATGAAATGCTACCATTTTTTCTATTTTATTTGCTGTGGTGTATTTCTCTCAGATTTGTGCGACTTTCTATGGATAAGAGATTATTTATGTTTTTATTATATTCTGAATCCATTTTTTTTGCAATTTTCGCATTACTAAGTTGTGTTTTTATAAATACTATTTCATATTTATAAACTTATTTTTTTAAATGTTCTTGTAGTGTTCCGTGGGATTAAAAATTTTGAATTTAGTGAAGTCCGCGAGGTCAAAAAGGTTGGGGACCGCTGTTATATATGATTAACTATATGAAATAATTTTAAAAAATATGAGATAAGTTACAAATATTAAAGGTAATTACTTCCTTATGAGATTATTGAAACATTTTTCAGCATCCGCAAATTCCAAAAATCCGAAATTCCGAGCATCACTCCAAAATGTACAACTTTATCTGTAAAATACAACTGCCATAAATAAGACGGACCGAGATTGTGACTCGAGTCGAAACCGCAACTATTCTCTTTTCACAGCGAGAGAGCGAAACTAAAATTGGAACTATTTATTGGGGGGTTAGGTCAATAGCTTTTCTTGTTTGCGTCCTTTTCAGGATGTGCCTTGACGTAATTTCACCATTCATCGCTTTTGTTCCTCCTCGGACTATGAGACTATGAGTCGTAAATAAAAAAAAGAAATATTTGTGCTTCGAGTCAAAAAGCGTGTCGAAAGGAAGGAAGGAAACGGTCGTATAAATTGACGTGCGTCGTAAAATGTCGCAGTGGTTCTGTTTATGCAGAAATTTGGATGTTACTTTTTTTCTAAAGTTATTTATAAGTTTCTAAAATACTGAAACACCTTGAAAATGATATTAAGTAAATTGGTTTGAAAGATTTATTGGTTTTTCGATAGAAAGGGCACAATAGGCCCTAGATAGATTCATTAGGCACGATAGGGAAATATATATTGGGTGAAGTAAAAAGTTTTGATATTAAGTTGCTAAGATATTCACTCTCCCCCGACGTTATCTACTAAACTGGGCGAGCCCACGAAATTGTATTATTTGGTTTTGTAAGATTTTTTTTTTCTAGTTTATCAATTTTCA
The DNA here is from genome assembly GCF_001412225.1 of Nicrophorus vespilloides. NCBI lineage: Eukaryota > Metazoa > Arthropoda > Insecta > Coleoptera > Silphidae > Nicrophorus > Nicrophorus vespilloides. The sequence continues at coordinate 59,536 of NW_017095468.1, forward strand.
ATATATATTCGTATAAACGAAGCATCATTTTTTTATGTTTAGATTTTACTATTTTTTATTTAATTACATTATAAGATCATACATACATCAACCGACTTAGATACCCGATTTCTCTACTTTAACAATTATTTGTTGTTTTTTGTATTATAAAGGTACTTCGTTTCAGACGCACGTTTTGATTTGTGATTATCTTCATATTGCCTTCTGAGGATTAAATTGTAAATGTAAACTATGAATAACCAAAAAAATTGTGTATTATTCGAATATGAGTTCCTCGAAGTGTAAACGATGTGTTAGGTATGAACATGACTAATGAGCGCACAGTACGTCGATGGTTTGAGTAGTATAACTTTATTCTTAACCCTTTTGGACCTGTCGGTCGCATTTTCCACCGAAATATATAAAGCGTTCTATTTTATAACTGAATACCGATTTATAGCATGAAATATCATCAAACTATTGCAAAGATATTTCGTTACTAATTTCTACCATATTTGAATCTTTTCGTATCTGAATAACTGTTCTGTGCAAGGTGGCAGATAATATAAATATTTTCTATACAAAGAATAATTTTGACATTATTTTGTCTAGAATGTAAAGTACAAAGTTTATGAACCTACTATACAAAAGTTTTGTGTGGTTTTTACAAACACCCATCTTCATAGCTCTTTGAAATTTGTGTGCTCAATTGACATAACTGGGCATTTTGTCTAGTTTGACGATAAAAAAACATATTTTTATTTTTATTTATATAATATATATAATGATGAGTTGCAGTTTTATGGAAATTTTAAAGAAATTTAAAGAAAATATATAATTGAATTGACATTGAGGAAAAGTCAGATGATGAGCAGTAAGAAAATGAAGATGACAAAAAAACATACACAGTTCCAGTGAATTACATCAGATATGATAATCTTGGTCATTGGCCAATACAGGTACGTGGCCATGAACAACGTTCTAAAGAACTATTAAGTCTGATGGAGGCATTTTCCACGATTTCCTAGTTTCTATACCTATGAAGGAAACCAGTTCAAACTTGGTAGAAGTGTTCTTGTATGAAGCACCATACGAAAAATATTTAATTCCCAACAAGATGTAAAAAACGGCATTAAAAAACTACCATTAAGATAAAAAAAACTGTATTTATAGTTTAGGCACATACTCTGGTTAATTATACTACTTCCTATTTGAGATATAATAAATTAAACTTTCAATTCAAATCCATTTCATACTTAATGACCTAATATATCTTTTACATTAAATTCGACTTACGTCCAAAGTTACGGAACGTAAGTCGAGAATTGATTTCTACAAGAATTTCATATTTTTTTCTGACGATCACATCAATGTGTCAAATAGTATATATACTAGATTAAAGTGTGTCTGGCAAAAGCACAATGGAATCCGGACGTCTATGGATCGTTGACAGTGACATCTCTTGTTGTCATTCGATGCGGAACGGTGGAGGAGAAGAAGGAAGGTACGAAGGGGTTTCCCGAATTTGCACAAACAGAAAGACAACACTTTGAATGTGTCAAAAAAGAAACGATGAGCTAATGCAGATGTCTTCGCAGGACAACATAAAACGCATCCCTTTTGCGGTTTTCTCTTTTCGCCTTCAAAGAAGGGCGTGTAACATGGGTGGTTCATTTACGGGCCCCCCACATACGGAACCCACAGTTTGTGCAAATTTATAGTACAATGCAAAATCGTCGGTGGACAAAACGTTGAGGACGAGGGGACGGATGATGGATGCGTCGATTCAGTTTATACGTTTCAATTAGTCCAGTCCGGTAGTTGGATGGAAAAAGTAGGGGGGCAATTTATCGTCTTCATTAAAAGTATCACCGAACCACCCCCCACCCAGCATCCAGAAACAAGTGAATTAATTGTGTGGCTCGTAAATAAATAAAGAATAAGAAACGATCATCACTTTGTTGTTGATGCCTGTTGTCGAGTCGAGTTTGAGTGCTGTCGTTTTCTAGCTAATCGTGCTCGAGACGGCAAAAAGACTTTACGATCCGAAGCTTAACCTTTAAGTATTTATTAAATTTAATTAGGAAACCGATATCGAGAGGCGATCGTAAAATATAAGGATCGGTTTTGTTTTTGAGGGGGCAACAACGCGCATATACGATTGGATCGGAGAATATGGGATTTAATAACAATTCCCCCGTCCATTTATTTATTCCACGTTACGTCCTTTTAACTTGTTTATCCAAGTGGGGCATCCAATTAACTGCCCCTGGGAAAAATTATTATTGCCCCATAATTTCAAATTATCCACGTTTTCTTTTCTCTACTTCCAACTCTTTCTCTCATTTTTCTCTCTTTCTCTCTTATTTTTCATCTTCATCTTCTGGTATTCATTTAATATATACCACTTCTTCTTCTATCCTTGTTTCTCTACTGTTTCGTCGTCTCCGCGCGGCCATTAATTTTTAATGAATTGTTCTCCTCCGTTCGCTCGGATTTTATTACGATTTAATTGCCACAAACACACAAACCGAGAATTTAATGAATTTAGAACCTGATTCAATTCACATTACGCCAACAAATGCCATCGCAAGAAGTAAAACAAACATTCAAAAGCCAACCGATAAAGCGCTCTCGCGTATTCTCTTTTTGTCCTTCTCTTTACCCCGTTTCATCTCTCAACTCCTCCAATTAACAACATATCTTAGTTTTCATGGTAATTACAATTTTGTGTGCGAACGCAGTAATCTTCATCCGATACATTAATTAACCACAATTTTAATGATTATCAATTAATAAAGTAATGAATGTATTAATAATAATGGTCATGACAATAGAATTCATTTTGTCAGTGATATATCGGTTACATCAATACATCACATAGGCTGTGGCTTTTTAATTGAGCAAAATAAAAATAAATTTAAAAAAATTAGTACACTAACTTATGTTTACTATATAAATGATCGATATAAAAGCACAAATAGAGACTTTACCTTCCTACAATAATAAACAATAATTTAGTTTCCATGGTAACTGCAAATTTGAATGAAAGATCAAAAACTCTGTCTAACAGTTAATTATTTTTGTATGTTTTTTATAATTATATCAATAAATATTATTATTAATTATAATGAATTCAATAATTAATAATACTCAGATGATGGATTTACGCTTTTTACAATAATAAACATTAATACTAAACCGATAATAATAAAACTATTTCATTTCTCGTATTTAAATCAAAGAAAAAGATTATTTACATTAAAAAATATTATTAAACGTTAATTATCGCCTCATTTCTCAATTTACCTTCTATTTATGTGTTAATATTAACTCAGTTTTAATTTAATTTGTGCAGATCTTCCAGAAATTAAATATAAGTTTTAAAAAAAGCAGATCATTTAATTTTGTTTTGAATCCTTAAGAATTTTGTTACTACGTTAAAAAAAAACGAAAACTCACGTGACACTTGTCAATTTTATTTGGACAAAAAAGTGATGTATTTGTAGAATGAGAGTAGACTAAATCTAGTTTAATTAACAGCAAATGTAACAAACTAAAGCCAAAATTAAGCTTATTGATCCAACATTCTTGAAATTTACATTTCTTAAGGTGTCTTATATATTATTTATCGTACATTTGGAAGTATTTATAATGTGATGTAAATATTTAAATTTAACTAGAAATTTAAATAATAATCATTATTAGTCACAATTGTAAAAAAAGGGCTATCGACTAATTTTAATATTTTCTGTAAAAATAATATTTTCTGTAATAATATATATATTAAATTTAGAAATAAATATTGTGTTAAAACTTTTTTTTTTTCAAAGTTTTGAAAATATTTGAATTTGTGTATAAATTTGCATCAAATTTGAAAATTACCATTATGAAAGTATATAGTTTCAATATCAAACGTATTACAAAATATTTCAATAAAAATAATATTTAAAGTCGATAATTGTGCGATTTTTAGTAGTTTCGAGATTGTGTTGAAAGGGTGAAAAAAAACAATTAAAATTTGAGGCTCTAAAAATGTCTAATTATGAAAGTGTTCAATATACGTCCATAAATATTGGGCTCGTTGATGTGCGATGCGCGCCTGTCAGTTGTTCGTTTGTTTAATGAATAAAGATCACATGATTACGAATGCGAAAAGAGGCACTCCGACAGTTTATAGATAAATTAACTTCGACGTTTACGACTTTTTCGAGGCTCGACGTTTAATGGCCCAAACCATTGAAGCAAAATAAATAGATTTTGCATTATATACACACACACATATACATTTTTTCTTATTCTTCGCATCTTTTCTTGGTGTGTTCCTCTCTCTCTCTTTTTTAGGCAAAACTTACTTGGTTTTTCTCTTCAGCCTCGGGTAGGAAATTCGTGCCGGAGCCCACCCATGAAATCAATGTGTAAACATCGACCATTGTGTCCGGTAAATGGATCTCTTCTCTCTTTATTCATTCTCTTTCTATATTTCTCTCTCTCTCTACATATATTATATATCTGTAGCATTTATGGGATTTGAGGCATAACCGAGTCAAAAGTCAATTGGAACTGTTTTTTTTTCTGAAGTCTGCCCTTGTTTCGTTTGAATGGTGCACACCCATTGTTGCTCATGGCTCGTTACATCTAAATCTTCGTTCGCAGAAAAGTGCAGCTTTCACTGCGGGCCGGAAGATCCTCTCGGACAACCAGTTTTGACGTGCAATACAAATGTGCTTTTGGGAAAGAAAGAAAAAAATGAAAAATTAGGGTATTTTCAGAGACGAAGGACAAATAAACATTACGTCCTTCAATTTACTTTATAATTTATCGAAGAAAAAGAAAAAAATGATAATAATTCATTAAGTTTATTATCATTTTCTATTTTATTTATTTATATATACAGTAGAATTTTATTTTTGTGCGATATTTTTATGCTGTCTGTATATGAAATCCAACCAATTCCAACGGCGTTGACACCGTTGTAATGTTTTCGAACAGTGTACATACGTACAAACGATTCTGTAGTCCATTTTAAACGAATTCATCACGATTAACACGAGTTGCAGTGAATTATGTATGTGTATTTTGAAAATTTCTCCATATGTACAATGAGAAATTAAATGTTTGTAAAATGTTTCCATGTGAATTAAGTTATTTATTTTGTTTGGGTGCACTTTCTTCATTTCAAAATTTCGAATATTTTTGTTGTGCGATTTCTTTTATGCGGTTTCTTATCTACCGCACAAAAAAAGGTTTTACTGTATATAGTTTATTATTTTCATTGTTATAATTCATTTGTATTGCTGCCTTGAACTCTCAATGCCAGTTCAAGTGAGCTTGTCCTGTCTTTTACTTTTTTTTAAATCTTCTAGTTTGGTTTTAAATAGTTGTCTCTTTGACTTCATTTAGTAAGAAGTTGTATAGTTTCACCACTTTTGTAATTATGCAATTATTTAGTGCATTCCTTCTGCTTTCCTCTCTTCTGATTTTTTTTTTGTTTATTCTTTTTATGTGTAAGTCTCTCCATTCATATGTAGTTTGAATTTGTATTTTTTTTAAATTTTATGAATTATAGAATTATTTGTTTTACTAATTATCACCTATTAAATAGTTACTAACAACAGCGTTGCTTAAATTTTCCATAAAACAACAAATATGGTGTAATAAATAAGTGATTTTTTTTAAACAAATGAAATATTAAAGATTTTGTAATAATGCATTTATCAACAGACAATTGATGTAAGTAAATAAAGAAAAGCAATCCAACAAAAATGTTGAAATTAAGAACGTAATTTTGAACAACAGTTCCAAATATATTGTCTAAATTAATTGAAAAATTAAATAATGATTAATAATTTCAAATATTCAGGCTATACATCTTCATGTATGACATGGATGACCTTGACATAGAACAACTGTGTCCGATAGCTGCATGCGGCTCTTCGTTGAATCAAGTGTGGCTCCCACTTTAATATTTATTTTTATTTTTCCTAGTTTTAATACTCTTAATCAGAAGGATTACTTCGTTAAATAAAATCAGTCTGACTCCTTATTCTTTATTTTATTTATTATGTTTAATTATTACATAATATTTTTGTTAATTTGGGCTAAAACACTGCGGGCAATAGTTATACAATAAATCTTGTTTATTATTATTAATTTCAAATATATAGATATATATATAGATTTTTTTTATTCTATCTTTAAAATTCGAAAATTGCTGTTATAAACTGTGTAAAATGATAAAAAACGTATAATAATTACAAAAAATTAAAAAACAAATATGATTATGTTGTAACACTTATAAACATCATGATCTCAATAGAATTTGTCTCTACAGTTCACTGCTCGACTGTATTCTAACTAAACTAATTTATTTCGTAATAAGTAATAGGATATAATGGATTTAGGATTAAATTTGTGTGTGTGTGTATTGAATCCGGACAACAATAAAAAGAGAGAGTGCACCAAAAACCTACTGCGAAGAATTTGGCTCTAGTTTTGATGCAAAATAAAAAAACAGGGGGCCGCGACAATTGTTCGGAGGATCGCGGGGGTCCGGAACCCCCGGAATGACCCCCTCGCGAGGCCCACCCCGCGTGTCTTTGTCCCTTGTTGCTCGGATCACACGTGCTGCTGCGACCCGACATATGTACGTAAGTACGTACGTGCGCTTTATTCCTACATTCTACTACGATTTCTTTCTTTTTTTATGAACTAACTGTTGAAATGTTGTTCGATTATTTTTCCCTTCCCCTGGTGTATAAGATGCGGCTCCTTCAGCTTTACCTTTCGACCGGAAAAACGAAAGCAAAAGAGAGCGTGCCGTTCAAATAATAATAATAAAGGACTTACTCTGTTTTTTTTTATGAAAGAGATGAAGGGTGTAGCAACGTCTGACGCATCTCGAGATGCCACTGATGAAGTCAAAAGGGCATATGGAAATATTTAAATACACTGGTATTGTTGGCAATGAAGTACATTCGTCGAAAAGGGAACAACGGCTGCACGTCAGGTGGTGATGTGTCAATTTGATTCGAAAATATTCTTTTATTATAATTATGTAAGCCTCGTTGCAATATTAATCCTTCTAAAATGTTACCAAATATCTATATTAAAACAAACTGCAAATTACTAACGACTAGTATTGCAAACGTCATTGCAATTATGACACTTCGTAACGTAGTAAATGTTATATTTTATATATTTTTTAATAGAAAAACATTCGAACTTTTCGACTCACAAATCGTGTAATTTGTTTTATTTAAATATTATCGTCATTCTAATCCAGTATATAATCGCTCTTATTATATAAAAAAAAACAATTGAAATGAACTATTCCTTAATATTGAAAATTGAACAAATAATTGTAATTTCTTCAAAAAAAAGGAAGTGTTGTGCTTTGATTTTTAATATGTTGCTTAATTATCATAGTAAGTAATCAATTGGTTTGGAATTTTCTATATAAATGTCAGAACGAAAAGCGAAAGTTTTCAAGTTTGAAGTTTTACGGCGTAAGTTTAGTTGTTTAAGCGAAATAATGGATATGCGTTTAGGAAGTGGAGGACCGTTTCACGGCTAATAAGGCTCTCTTGATACTCCCTGTCGTGGAGGCAGTTGTTTTCTATATATATTTTTTTTGCGGGGGGCCTCCCAGTGGGCATCCGTCCGTTTTGTCAACTCCGGGGGGGTCGAACTGCTTTTAAACAATGCGGAAGTCAACGGTGGCTGCGAGCCCCCCGTGAAACACAACACACTGCAATAAAGGGCACCGACAGAGAGGAGAAAAAGAATATATGCCGATGGGTTGGTAACGTATGACGATCGACCGCACATGTAACCCAAATTACTAGTTCAAATTTACCGTAGAAAACCAGTCAAAATTAGAAAAAAATATGATCAAAGCGAATGCATTACGCTTGTTTTAATGTATTATAGAATGCACAATTTTTCAAATGCGCCTTTTAATATTCCAATTGAAAGTAGAATAGACGCTCTTACCGCTCTTACCCAGTCATTTTTGCGCAAAATATCATAATTTCAATCTCCTTATAGCTCAATACATTTAGTCTAACAATTATATACCAAGTTTATAATTATTTGTGTCAAGACTTGGAAAATAACTGTCTACACACCAGCGGTCGGGGAACTTTTTTAACCATTACCCCAAAATATTTTTGCGTAAGTCGATATCAACCCCCACCCCCATTCTGAAAAGAAAACAATCAATGTAACAATAATTACTTTAAAATTAAGACTTTTTGATGTAAGAGCAATTTGAATACAGTCTTCGGCGTTTAATCGATTTCTGTTTTACGTTCATTAGAGTGGAAAAGCCTTGTTCACAAAGGTAGGTTGTTGCAAATGGAAGCAATTTTTTACCACTTCCTCATGTGCAATTTTGAAAGCCTTTGCAGCATTTGATAACCAAAAAGACGACAGATTTGCTTTGGTCTGAAATTGAATACGTGCTTCAGTATTGCGATCGAAGTTCAAGAATTGCCTCTGCCAAACCTGGAGGTTCTTCTGGTATGTTAGTAATTTCACATTTAAAAGGATCTACAACCCAATTCACAGTTGGTACATCAAGATCTGAAAAGTAGTCAGAGAACCGCTCTCTGAGTTTCGTAAGATGAAATTAGAAAATTTTCCCCCATTTTGGGTAATTTACCCCGGTTCCCCGACCGCTGCTCTACACCATCGATTACTTCTTGAATGGACAAAAAAACGCTTTCCAGAAAAAAAAACTTTTTTGGGAATGTTCAAGCAGTTTTATTCTTGTTAAAACGATGTTCACTATATTACTATTCTATATGTGTGGCTTTCAAAACTTTTCAAACTCCTCGTATATGACTCATTTCAAAATAGAATAGGCTTGAACGGAACCGTGGTAATGTGTAATTCTTACACACTAAAAGCATTCGCCTCTCAAACAGGCATGTAGGACCTCATCCCCCATCATCATTTACTTATTGACCTGTCGTGTCCCGGGATTCAAATATCTCTGGACACTGTGGAATAGCTCGTAGTTATGTCGTTGTGGAGTTTTTAAGAAATGCTAGAGGCGAAGTTGTAGTTTTTATGATAATAAACACTTTATTATTCACTATAAGATTATTAATAACTTCTATGTCTAGATTCCAGTTGCTAGGGTTTTTATGAGTCTAACTAGGACTCGGGAGGACTCTCCTCTAAGAATAAAACTAACTTGGACTAGCGACTAGGACTGCCTAGGACTCCCTTTGATATCCTATTATATTGTAGTGAATTAGCATAATGCAAGTATAATATTTGGTAAGAGAAGATAGTACCTAACTTTCCCTAATCATTAAGTAATTAGGCAGATGTACATATTAGTAGTCATTATCGATTGGCCCTTTGAATTTGTGCACAACATGATGACTAACAATAGTGATTAAGAATAGTCGTTACATAATGATTAGTTATATAATCTTCCTAAGTGGTGTACATAACACACCAATAAATATTTGAATGAAAATTTAAACATTTATTTAATTGGTTCCTAAGGCCCACGACAACCTTTATACGAACCTACTCTCAAACCAAGTCATTTCATATGGTATTTTAATTATTTTTTTTTAAGGGCATGCAAATAAAATTAGAGTCCCGAACTATTCTTAAACCAACACTGCATGTCTCTCTCATCTTTTTTTTAATGGTATGTACTGATGCGATATAACAATCTACTACGATTCACTTCTCCTGGCTTTTCAGATGATTCTTTACCAGGTTTTCTGGCTCTAGGAGCTCTATCAACTAAGCTTCATCATCGTGATTATTCGTCGTCCTCCTCTTAGCAATACCAGCACTTTGGGTCACTTTTCTCGTAATGAAGTAGAGGTACAGCGTGCGCGACTGTTCCTAGTAGCCTTCGTTTTCTCTGTTTCGGCCCTCCCACGTTTGGCATTAACATACTTATGGAAGTGGTGGTTAATGACGCGCGCTCCGTCGGGTTCTCAAAACTGAAGTTATTGTCTATAGCATTTGATGGCTTTTTATGATATATAGAAATATTGTAAGCCAAGCCCCGCTGTCATCATCTATGTATCCAAGTGACATACCCATAGGTATTTGATTGCTTTCTGCTACTTCTGTCGGTCAGCATTACTGCCTCCATATTTTCTGTCATTAAGATAAGTTCATTTCTGTCCATCCACTTTTGGATGTTGGCAACCGCCAGGTATGCAGATTCCACCAGTTCCTCTTCAGTTTTGGTGATATCTCCTCAAGATCAACTCTTCGTACAACTTGCCCATAGTGTCGATCATATACAGTAGCCTGTATAATGACGGGCTTCATGTGGGCTTCCCTGGCCTCTTCACGAGTATTACTTTCGCGGGCCGAATTAAGGTTGTCGTGAGCCCTAGACCAGATTTCCTACACTCTCCTCAGCATCTCCTTACTTAACTTAATAACTAACTATGTATTATTGCATCCTAAATCCAATATTTGTGGTGCCCAAAAATGTTCGTATACCTTAATATTGCTCGGGTTCACGAAGCATATTTCCTAATGGATAATGGTATTAACCTAGGGCCCCCAACCATTGGATTAATGATCAAGGTATGGTCTTTATTCGAATTTTAGAATCATTTATTTATCCACGAAATTCCAGTTGCTAAGCTGCCGAGAGACGCACAACAACCTCCCTCGTCATGTATTGTCCTAAGTAAGTAATAAGTCATGAAATTATATAATTAATAACATTAGTCTTTTTGTGATGTTTTACCAAGAACATCATACACGAAAGAGGACGAAAATGGAACGACTGTAGGGTTTACCTTGTTTAATTGTATCATATATTTGGAAAGCGTCCTCTTTGTGCAGAATCATTCGAACCAGCTGACTTTCTGGAACTCCTTAGTTACGAGTTTTATGTTCCAGAGGTTTTTCCTGCTTCGCTCATGAACTCTGGCGAATTCGTCTCTATGAACAGTATCTTTCCTTCTTCGGTTCTGGTTTCTTCGTCTTTCTGGTGTTCTTGCCCTACCTGTATATTCTTCCTCATGATCTCTGAGCAAAAGATGATGAAAATTGAATGGCTATCGGATGTAGCTTATATAAGCCACATGTACATGTATCATGGTTATAATTATCTAAAACTTATTAATTAAAACAAAGAGTATAAAATAGGTATTATATGTAATTCAATATACTGTGTAATAAATGACTATCTTCCACAAATAAACAAAGTATACAAATTATCAAAGTTGTGAGAATCATGGCCCATAATTTTCAATTACTTTAGAAATGAGAACGTACGTAATTGAAGTGGCCCCGAGGGTAAATTAATTGTGTTTATAGAAACAACACGCGGGCCGACGATTTTCCTACATTTTCCTCTTCCACCCCCATGCAAACTGTTTTCCCCTTTGACTTATCATTTTCCACCTGACGTTATTTTCATTTCCCTTTATAATATGCAATTTACGTGCTAGCACGCATCCACTGTAAACTGTTCCTCGCACTTTGTTATCATAGCTTATCCAAAAAACATATCTACAGTGTCGTCTATGTTGTAACCTTTGCGTGCAGCAACACACACACACCTATTCCCATTATTCCTATACACGTAGAGTATAACTAAATTTAATTAATTTAGGTCGCATTACGACGATTGGAAAACCGTAAATTGCAGGTTGCCATTGTGTCAAGAAGAAAATGAATATTGTGTCTTCTCTTGTTTAAATCAAACACATCAAGCAAATTACTTTCACCTTTTTCCCCGATTCTCTTCGTTTTTTTCTATTTGTTTCATTCTGACGTGTCGTGTATGTAGTTGTTGCGAAGGGTAATTAAGGCACGCCTCATAGATAACCGATGAAATAAGGGAAAACAAAGTTTCATAGCTAGCTCGATCAGACTAAGGACGACTTCGACCAGACTTCTTGACGATGTCCGACGTAGACCTAGTCCGCTGCCACAAGTCAAAATACGTCAGCGAATTTATCATTACGGAAACGAGAATCGAGAACGGACGCGCCATTCAGTTTTTCCGAAAGATGGATCTCGGTCTACGACCTCGCCGCAGCCTTCATCCTGTCTGGCCGGAAATTACGCCCAAATACGTAAATGAAGCATCCGTCTATCATCTGACCGACTACAACAACACCAACGTCAATCGCCCAAAGATCAAAGAGAAGAGAGATCGGTATTGAAAATTTGTATAGATATATCAACAAATTATTTACATTGATTAATTTATTTCAGTATGAAGCAATTCCGGAAAGAGACTAAGAAGTTTTATGGCAGGGCTATCAACAGCTTCGATAGGTATTGCCAAAATTCTACGTTGCACGGTTTGAAGTACGTTGGAGATGAGAACATTTCGACAACGGAGAGGCTCTTCTGGCTTTTGGCCTTCATTTCGGCGATCTGTTTTTCCACATACTTCATCACGAGTCTCTATACCAAGTTCAATAATAGCCCAGTCATCATCAGCTTCAGTCCTACTCCTGTCACCCTGGATACAATTCCATTTCCGGCCATCACCATTTGCAATGTCAATATCGCTACAAAAATGAGCGCCGAGAGGATACTGAATTTCGGGTAATTAGAAATTGCAATTACAACAGGAAAATTACTTAATAAACTGACATATTGGTCCATCTCCAGGAGCGAAGTTGACAAACGTTTACTCTCAGATATGTGCAATTTGAACAACTCTTTTTCCAACGAGACGGACGAGGATACCGCCGATTGGAAGACTGTCCGTAAATTTATCATAAAAGTAAATTATAGATTTTGACATTTCAATATCGTATTTTGACATTCAATTTCATAGATATCAAAACCAAACGACATCACTAATTTTTATATTTTGACAACGAATCTCATATTCCTAATGTCAAACTTCAACATTCCTATAATATTGACAATGTTCAAATAATCATTCTTTAAGATTTTGAAAACTATCCATATCGAACCTTTAATGTTAATATATTTAAAATTAAAACCGTCAATCAACATTGAGGTTGATATAATCATAGGTATCATAAAATTGAAGTTTTTGACTACCAAAATTATATTGTCTATGAAACATTTTTAATATCGAGAGAATAGGCATTTTTATTCTTCATTTTTTTTTAATGTAACTCATACTTCCGTCATAGATTGATGTCGTAGATAAATCTAGATATTGTGTACTTTAAGATAAATCAGCGATGCGACGAAATGTTTAAAATTTGCCGTTGGGAGAATAAAGACATAGACTGCAAGTTCTTCATCAACAGTGTGCTGACGGATGAGGGCTACTGCTGCTCCTTCAACCGACTTCCATCCAACTACTCTCTGAGACAAACGTACGATTAATAAATTATCATAGTAATTTTCCTCTTCATACAAATATAGTCCGCATTTCAGTGCCGACGATATGAACGAAACATTCTACAATAAACGTGTTGATTGGAATCCGGAGGTTGGGTATCCTCCTGATGCCGACGCCGACGTCCTACCAAAGAGAAGCTACGGCGCCGGAAGTCACCTTGGTTTAACACTGGTCCTCGACGCTGATTTGGCACAGTACTATTGCTCATCAACGAGCAGCACCGGTTTCAAGGTGATCTAAACTGCACTTACTATTTAAATATACTAGTTATTAATAATTATTCATTTTATATATTTTTATAGGCTTTGATTTCCAGTCCCATCGAGTCTCCGAAAGTAGCGGACTTTGGTTTCTTAATTCCACCAGGAGACGAGACAAGAGTCACCATCGAACCAATAATCATGGATGCTACCAAAGGTATAAAGGGTATCGATATCAAGAAGCGACAGTGCTTCTTCAACAACGAAAGATATCTACAATTTTATAGGTTTTGATACAATTTTCATATCAAACACGCAACAAATTAAAGTATCGATTTTTAGGCTGTATTCCGAGCGTAACTGTAAACTAGAGTGTCAAGCTAACTTTACATTGAACCTTTGCGGATGCATCCCATATTATTTACCAAGTATAGCAAAATCACAACTGAAACTAGTGCACATTTCTAAGTTAAATGTTTTTTTTTTCAGAAAATATGTCCACCAAAATATGCGATAAGAAAAAGGAAGAATGTTCAAATAGAGCTAAATGTACGTAGTCGATAATTATATCCGCATTTATAAAATTTAATAAAATGTTTTAGATATAATCGAAAAGTACACAAAAGAAAGGTAAACAACGATTAAATGTGACGTGAAAGTATTTGAATTAATTGCGCGATATTTTATACAGAAGAGAATGCAACTGCTTACCAAGTTGTTTCGACATAAACTACACCAAGAAGGGATACTCTATGGGAAAGATCACCAAGAAATACAACAGCACAGTCAACAGCGACATCATGCAAAACGCAACATTCGACTATTTCGCGTAACAATTGTTTTACTAAACATAATTACAAAACTTACCCAATTATACTTTTTTTTTTTCAGAGAAAACATGGCAGTCGTCCACTTCTTTTTCAGCAACGACAAATTCATCAAGCAGACTAAAAGCGAACTCTACGGATTCTCCGAGTTTCTCTGTAAATTTCCCCATATCTTCGCTGATCCAAAGAAAAATATCAATATTTGTATTGTTTCATATTTCAGCCAACACCGGCGGCCTATTGGGTCTCTTCTTGGGCTTCAGCTTCCTCAGTGCCATCGAAATATTCTACTTCATATTCCTGAAAACCAGCTGCAGCTTCTACAAAAAGGAGAGGAACAAGCGCGACATGAAACCGATTTCAAAATTGCCCTTCCTTCAATGAACCACATTCGGTGTGTGTTATTTAGTTGCATTATAGTTGATTCAGTAATATGGAAGTATTTAATTGTATAATAATAGAAGTGTGTATTTATTTTTTTTAATATTCTTTCATATCTAAAAGTGATTAAAAAACTTATGTTACGTAAAATACGCCATCTACGATGGGAGAGATGAAAGTTAGATTGAACTTACTTAGGCAACTCCACGGGCGATTAGAGTTGTGCGCGAGTCAAGACACGGAGAAAAACCTTCACGAAATCCGGTACAAAACATATAAACGTGTTTCCTTTATTATTTATGTACATTTACAAAGTTTAGTTTCAAATAATCAAAGAAGAAAAATAACCTAATTCAATTAATTAGTTAATTCTCAACTACGTAATAATCCTCTTAAAAAAATAAAATCTAAATCACATTTAAAACAAAATAATAAACAAAAACAGTGTATGTATATGTATAATATATATGTATAAGGTGCTAAGGGAGAGAAACAACAGAGCAATTGCTTCCCTTTATCTTAAAGTATACTTTTTTGTTTAAACTAATCATAACAATATATTGGAAATAACCAATTTAAACAATTAAAACAAAAGTCTTTGGCTTTCATGGAGAAAAATAAACAAATTATATGCATGTGTGTATATATATATATCACTTCTTTTCGATTGGGTTAAATCATTAGCACCAACTAAACGTATAAACTAAACTCATACAGGGTGTAATAAAGACATAAACAAAAAACAACATTCTTCTATGCATTCCGCTAATGCAAATAACACGTCCAACACCGAAATTCGAGTTTGATCTTTCATCTCTTATCGCTCTTCCAAACGCTCGCATGTACGTATTCATTCTATATATATATATTATATCGTATTAACAATTATGTATTTACTTGATTGCAAATATTTAGTTACTGCCGCAAAGCAAACAATTAAAATAAACTTCGTTTAAAATTATCTAAATATGTTTTGTATGTAAGCATCAGATACAATAACCAGTCAAATGTGTTTTCAATTTATCTTATATGTATAAATATGTAGTCGTTATCGTGAAAGAGAAATAAAATAATAACAATAATAATAGTATTAATATAAACAGGCGGACAGAAGGCGACAATTTGAAATATCTTTTTTTGTAGGAGAGAAATCAATAAGCGAAAGTATATTTGTTACCAGGACGTTAGACGATGACGTCCGTGCGGCTTCCGTTGTCCATATGGCCGGAGCTGACGGAGGAGGAGTCGGTGGAGCCAGAGTCGGTAGAGCTGGAGAATTCATGGAAGTAGTCTGAGTCGTCCGGGTTGTGTTCACCGTTGATGCTGTGGCGATCGGAAGCGGTGACGAAATTTGCGGGCTCGGCTTGCGATTGATTGAGAAAGAAGTGGGAGGGCACCAGATCGGAGAAGGTGCCGCCCTGTGTGACAGTTCGCCCGTTGGCTACGCCTGTCAGCAGGGGCGTTCTGTCATCGCTGTCGGTATCGCTGTCGGTATCAGAGTACGGGACTTCATCGTTCACGAACACCTTTCTCTTGCACACCGGACAATCGCGACGTGCCTTCGTCAACCACGGATCGATGCATTTCGCATGATATGCTAGTAAAGGGCGAGAATAAGAACAACAACATCAGAATAAAATATTAAAACCAGAGTCGAACCGGAACCGAAAACTTTAACAGAACCGTAAATGTAACCGGAACGTAAAATGGCTCAATTTCAGTTCAATTTTATTTTTTTCATGAAATTAATTCATAATCTCTTTCTATCATGTATGTTCTTTTATGGGGGGTCTATATCGCAAGCCCGACAACCGAAAGACCGTCTATTGAAATCCCGACTGTATCGAAATCCCGACTATATCAAAATCTCGACAACCATAATCCCGACTGTATCGGAATCTTGACAACCATAATCCCGACTATATCGAAAATTTTTACAATAACATTTTAAAATTATTTCGGAGCGCAGTCACCCTGTGCTACACTTTTATTATTAATAACAATAAATTATTATTAATTTATTTGATTTTGTTGAATTATTCATAATAAACCTTGACATTATGAAATAATTTCAAATACAATTAGATTATTCATTGTTATTATTTATTATTAATAACAATTTTAATGTCACTACGCTCCGGAATAATTTAAAAATGTTATTGTAGACATTTTCGATATAGTTGGGATTATGGTTGTCGGGATTTCGAACGTCGAGAACTTGATTGACAGTATTTCGGTTGTCGGGCTTGCGATTGCCACCGCTTTGATGGTAGTGTGCCGGTGCTAGTGTTTTAATTGATTTATATATTCGAAAAATATATTTTTTCGACATTGTGTTGGTTGGTGTATTGTTAATAGAGTATATAAACAAACAATGTATAAGAGACATCCACAAAGTCTCTTTGAATACTCCGAATTCTCTTTTTAAATAAACAAATACATAATAAAACCATCCAGGCATAATTCCGTGGGAACGCTTAATCAATAATATAAATAAAACCCTACTCCCAATCACAACCCATAATAATAAGAATTTATTTATTATTAAACGGAAACCAAGCCGCAAACATCGAACGTCATAAACCAAAATTTGATATTTGATCCGATTTTAAATTTTAACTTTAACGAATTTTATCATCCAGAACTGAACCGGAATCAAACCGAAACTGAACCGAAATTTTTAGACTAACTGAAACCGAATCCGGAACGATAAACATTTACATGGAACGTAACCATAAACCGAAACGAAATTGATTTCAGTTCGACTCTCTGATTAAAATGTTTGCATACCATGGGAGCATGGCAGTATCCTCAGCTTCTCGCCGTCGACGTAATCGTCCAAGCATATGGCACAGGTCTCGTACGGATCACCCTTCTGGAACTTATTCGTTGGTATCTTATTCAGAGCCGAAGAACTCAATCTATCTCTGCGTTGCCTTCTTCGGTCTCTCACGTACTTGACGACCTACAACAACGATGCATCATCTCTGATCGATTTACTAATAATTATTACCTTTCATGTACAACAAATTGTTTGAAAAGCAGTTGGAAATTATAGCTAACACGAGTAGATTGCATTGTTTAATAATCACTATAAAGTGAACTCTGTATCAAGTTTTCTATCACTTATGAAGCATGAGTTATTTTGGTGATTAATTTGAAAACAACATTTACTCAATTTCTTGATTTTTATAAAATTTGATAATTTTACATATATGTTAAGGAAATATATTTTAATAGGTTATTGCGATTGTGAAAAGCTTAGGTTGGGATAGGTTTGATGAATATGAAATAAACAATTGGCACACAGATGATAAGATGTTTAATTAATTGAGTTAGGAATTTCAAATGAACTGTAGCGGTTTGGTCCACAGCTGATTTATTTGCATCAATTACTAAAAAAATTAATTTTGTTTGCATTGTTTTCGAAATACATTTGACTAAAGTAAAAAAAAAAAATGCAATGATTAATCGTTCAGATTAGAAACGCGCAATATCAGCTTAAAATTACCCATTCATTTCTGAATACTTTATAATAGTATTATTATTATTGTTTCTCCTGAGTCATATAATCACGTAAGAAAATAAATATCCAATTACGGTAACTAGTGAAATAGTTTTCCATGCAGTCAGCAATGAATGGATGCTTTATAATAAAAAATTATTTTAATGTTATTAAATACTGAAACGTATTATTAGGGTGACCAGACCAGTTCAATCAAAAATAGGAACAGAACGTCTGGTCACCCTATGTATTATTATAATTTCTTTTATAGCCATTTAGCTACCTTGATTATAGGTAGGTGAAAGAGTATCATAAGACCTATTAAAATCAAAAGGTGTCTTACCATAAAGATTAGCATTACTAAAAAGCAAATTCCAACTGCAATGGCGAATGGCAAGAGCAGATGGGTGTTTATATTGAACGGCATATCGGAGTTGATAATGATGAAATACTCTCCGCTATTGTTGTACGAGTAGCGAAGTAAGCCTTTGCCGGTAGTCTCGGAGACGAAAACGGAGGGTATGAATATTCCGCTCGAATTCTTTGCGGACATTGGCTCCAGCGCATCGGAATCAACGTTGTGCACAATCACAGCCTCGTAAAACGCATCTTGGGCTATCCGGACTTTCTTTTCAAAAGGACACTGGTTCCTGGAAACGACTACAAACCACTTTCCGAAGCGATTGGTAAAGTTCGGGGGTGGCTTTATTGGCTCACAGGCGTGAATCGGTTCAGCGTATACGAACATTCCTTGGAGTCCCTCATAGGGTAGGGGAATGCCAAAGGTGGATGCCATGTCTCTGAAGGATTCCACCATGAAAGCTGGATCCTTCTGTTAAATAATTAAAGGTTCATCAGTTCTGTTTATCTTCTTGATATTATTATATATATATACTTACATGGAGAACGAGGATCTCTGCAGAGGCATGCTGATGAAGGACAAGAAGCAGCAGCAGTGCAGGGTAGATCATCTTTGATTTATTGGATTGTCGATTCAGAGATTGCTTTACTCACATAACATCAACTGTTGGTATGAGGATGTTGGAAATCTGTAGGGATGACAACAAGAGATCAGAACCAATATATTTACACCTCAGCAGATGAAGGGACAACTATTAATAAACTGCAAGAGGTAAACAACAACGGACGTGATAAGCAAACGTTCGGTGGTTTCAAATGACGCTTTTCATCTTTTCTTGTTGTGATGATTCCCTCTAGCCCCCCCACAACCGTATCACTCTTTCTTCTCCTTCTCAATTTTCCACCTCCCTCTCACTCACTCATTCTCTCTCTATCTCTCTCAAACACACGCGCGCTACCAATCCTCTCGATAATCACAAACAACTACTGCAAACTGTCAAATTAAACAAATAACCTTCACGTTAATAATCTATTTTAAAAGGATTTCTCTGATCCAGCAGGGAGTGTGTTTGTATGCACGAATTGTGGCTATCCTCAGCTGTACCGTAAATACGTCGCTCATTTTACACTTGCAGATGAATCCACCAGTTCCGTTTTTCCTTCTTCTGTTGTTATTAACTCTTCCAATTCGTAAACACTTAGACTGTCTGTCACTGGGGCGACCTGGGCTTCGACTTTCAGCAAAAACTTGACAACTTTGACGTTCGACCGTGCTGAAGACGTGCGTTAGACGGAGAGGGAAGATATGCACATGAGCGACGTTGCCGTGTTTTCTTCAATTCCATCATCATTACATGATAATTAGAAACATTGCTTATTTTATTTATTACTATTTACTTATCATTAGAATGCGATGTTTTCACTTGATCTTTCGTACGTTTTTTAAAAACCAAAATACAAATGCTAAGAACTTAACTAAAGTCAATAGCTTAATTATCGGCAGATGAATAACATATTAATCCGAAATGTAAACAAAATAATTTTAAGAAAGGAATTTAATGTGCGTTACATCTTTGAAACGGGAAATCATATAGATTATTTTCTGTTAACAAACAACTTTTCAACAACAGATTATAATTATAGAATTTATGCATTAATTTATTTACAAATATCTCAAGACAAATAACATGGGAATGCAATTATTGTGTGACTTTCAATATTATAGACAATTGTATGCAGAGTTGCATAAATCACTATTGTTATTATTGAATATTTCAGAAACCAATAATAAAACAGTTAAACTGTTCCTAGAGGGAAGCAGGAGAAAGTAAAAAAAAACAGTTATAACAACAAAGTAAAAATATTTAAGCTGAATAATATAGAAATTTATTAATTACTTTATCCATTATATTTAATTGAATTAATAATATAGCTTTAATTTTAAGAAAATATATAAATGTTAATTTTGATTACTTGGAAAATTTGGTCATTTTGTGACTAACGATTATATTGAAATTGAGGTGAAAGTGCTTTTCCCTGACCGCAGGACCGAACTGCGCGATGGACATGAAAATCACAAGGACAACGAGGTTTAAAAACGTATTTAATGGATAAATAAAGTGATAACAATTAAAATATGACCCCAAATGATGAAACAAAGGAGCAATTATCTGTTGGGGATGCTTACGCACAACAAATGATTATATTGCTTCTTCCTTGGTAGTCTGCCATTTCTTCATGTAACGTTCGTGTCTCCTCTTGATTTCCATAATTTCCTTCATCTCCTCCCTATCTTCGTCCTACAAAATTGTTTGATAAAATTAAACGATCCATTCTTCGTTTAATAATTATAGCTAAAAAGTAGATTAAATTTGAGCATTCACCGATTGATTCAGTCGCAGCACAAGCGCTCTCTTTCCATTCGACATAGGTTGCGAATAAACCATCAATTGTTTTAGTCTTTCCGCGGGGCTCACGCCCCTTTCCACCACCAAAACGATCCTAGCCCACTGCGATTGTAAATTTAGTATATTATTATAAGTTGCATTAGTATTAGTATAAAAATGCAATTGCATCCACTGTATACAAACCTGTCTTTGCCATTCGTTCCTGGTCTCGGCGATTTTTTGATACGTGTTTCCCATCATCGCTATCAACATGTTGACCAGAAGCACTCCAACAATCACCATGTAAATAACGAACATTATCTGAAATCGAATTTATATTTAGAATTCGGTCAAACTTACAGACATATCAAAATCCATTATTGTCTTGGCTTCCTTAATCTTCCGTCCCAATGGAAGCAAGAAATGTTCATTGATTTCCAATAAACAAAGAACCGCTTGGATTGGTTTATTTACTTTGGCCCCGATCTCGTGTTCCGTCTTTTCAAATGAAACGTAGTAATCGCCGAAATTGGTCATCGACATCAGAAACATAGCCATAATCGATTCCACCGAAGTGGACATCGGATTCGAGCTGGAGTCGTCGACGTCTTCGGGTGTTAAAGGATTATCGAACGATAGGAATATTATGTAAAAAGCTTCAAAATAAATATTTCCATTAGAATTAATATGTTTTGAGGAGATAAATTTTGATATTGTAAAACCTTGAGAAAATCCCATCACAAAGACGAGGTATATAGACGCGAATCTGAGCAGGTCGCCCATCACCATGCGATATATCATCACGACGAACGGACCGACAGTTTTGAAACCTCTGGACAGTTTTAAAATTGATGAATGCAAATGTTTTTTTTTTATTAATGATGTTTACCTGCAGAAGAATAGAAAGTACGGAGCTGTTGTAAGCATGATCACTATGGCAACAACGTCTTCGATCTCATCCAGACAGAACATTCTCAATACAGGAACAATTAACATTAGGATGCAGGAAAACAGGAACATGACTCGAGATGGTGCTGTCATCTAATAGCATTTTTATAATATTAATAGATAAATAATTAGAGAAAGAGATTACCAGATTTTCGAAGAACATCCTGCCGCCCAAAAATCTTGCCTCTCTGAACCCCGCAGCTAAATAAATCAAAGAACCCAAAAGCATTCCTCCCTCACAGAACAACCGAATTTGCTCCGCAAATGTTTCGTAAGTCATCAATCTGCATTCCTCCGTCAACTTATCCCACCATTCCTCCACATCATTACCAATGTCCTCTTCGACGCTCACATTTTTAACTGAAACCTTGAAATGGAATAAACGCTTTAAAACCATTAGTATAAATGTAAATTACATTTTGTCATGTTCAAAAGAGTCGACGCATTGACCTTATCCTCCAGTTTAGTTAAAGGTGGACCAGGTCTCAGTGTGAAACTGATTAGGGATATGAAGAAGTAAAAGGCGAACGTAAAGAATTGCCTATAGAACTTGTTCTTCACGAATGTGTTCCACTTGGCGTTCAAGAGATCAATTAACACTCCGTCCATCAGCTCTAAATGCTCATCTTTATCCTAGATAAACCAATAATCAGTTTAGAAACACTAATGTGTTAATTGGACGGATTTACCCCAAAAACGACAAGATTCAAAGCCGAAGTTTTGCTTATGTGACCTGTCTTTGTATCGATGGTGTCTATTTGATTCAGTGGATAAGCGGCGCAAGTGATGCTACCAATCTGCCAATAGATTTCCCTTTCTAGTTTCAAAATGTGAAAGAAAATCTCAATTCTCGCCAATTGGGCGGCCAAAGTTAACGCGGTCATATCCTGCACGTTCCTCATGTGCAGCTGAGCTCCAACTTCGTAAGCCATATCGAAAGATTCCTAAACAGAAAGTGTGCTTTTCTTTTCAATCCATCATAATTACTTTAAACTTGAGTATATAAGTACCAATTTTTCGTAGATAACTAACATGTGCAATATGCTATTTCCATTTGTGTCTTGCGCATTTGGATCCGCTCCTTTCTGCAGAATCAGCCGAAAGCACTCTTCTTGGCCCAAGCACGCTGCGAAGGTCAAAGGGTATTCACCCCAATACACGTAACTGCCACACAAAAACGTGTATTTACTCTTCAATTACATTTAAAAACTTGTCAATATATCTATACCCGTTGTAATTAGTCACAGCGCAGACGTTCACCCATTCGTGATCCAAAGAATCCGATCTCGATGATTTCTGATCCTCTGGACACATGAAGTTGCCGAAACAACGTTCCTGCACGTTTACGTTTGCTGCCAAAAGGAATTTCACCATACCCGGATCCTCATTGACGATCGCAATATGCAGCACATTCTCCCCTATTCGATATAATCTAAACTTAGTAATAATATCGAAAGAAAATATTGAAATTACCATAATACTCATCTGATATGTAGATGTCGTTAATCAATTTCGGATAGAACCTAAGCAACCTTTTAGCGATGTCTGCATGTATGGAAGTCGCGTTTAGGAGACAAAGATGCAGAATAGTCTCACCAACAGCACCGCGATCCTTCAAATTCCAACACGTAAATCTGTACAAGGAAGGATCTAAAAACGAACTGATTACATCTAATAAATGTTAATTTCTACCCACTCTTCTGATATTCCTCTTCAGATATGCCAGGTCCTTCATCGTCAATCTCAAAGTCATCGGGGTTTTCCATGGCTTTCAATGGTGGAAGCTACAAAAAAGCAATATTAAACTTTAGTTATATTTTTTAGTTCCCATTACGAGTTTATAACGAGCTCGTTCTTTATTCCTCAGCAACACTAAATCCGATATCTTCAGATATCTCCCTTCGCCCTTATTGTACAGCAAAGGTTCGACCTGAAAGCGAGAAAAGTTAATTCAAATATAAAATATAGTAAGTTAAGTGTAGACCTTTGTTTTGATCGCGTGATCTATTTCGGCGTATTGTTTATTTTGAGCCGCCCTCTTCATCAATTCTACAAATAATCCGCCACCTAGAAACGAATCTTACAATTCTTTAAGGAACTTGAATTAATAGGTTAACAACCTTTGAGATCGCAGAGCTTGTAGATCTCGAGCACAGAAGCGCCGGCCTGTTTCTTGACGCCGCTCGTAACGTTGCTCTCCGTGTTACCCATTATTTCAGGTGAATATGGACAGAATCTCTACACATTTGTTTTTAAATTTGGCCTTTATTTCTTAATACTTAATAGCTATGGAGAAGGAACGAAACTTAAAAACAATTAGAACACCTGGGTACTGACGAGCACATATTGATCAAACGTTGAGGTGGATACCAACCGGTTAAAATATATACAGGCAAACTTCAAAATAGTTTTAAAAAATAATATTATGTAAATGTAATGCTTAGAAAATAACAATGATAAATATAGAGTATAAAGTAATTCAAAAGAGTACATTCATTTTTGCAATTTATTTTGCCTTCTTCGCCCTTCCTTTCGAGGTACCCGCACCCTTCTTGCTTCCCTCACCAGTTTCCTTTTTGGTTTTGGTCGCAGGCTTTTTCTTCTCCTGAAATAAGAATGATCAATATAAAATAAATGCACAATCGTTTTCACCACACGCGTTTTTCCATTTTTATTTTGTTACCTTTATCATAGCATCCTTAGTAATGTCATCATCGTCTTCGTTGTCATCGGATTCCTCGCCTTCGACGTCTCCGTAAACGTCCGATTCGACCTTCGATGTCTTCTTCTTGAAGGTCCCCGTGTTGATAGAATATGGCAGCATCGCGCCTTCCTTGTTGTAGGCGCGGGTGAATGCAGCTTTAACCTTGGACTCCACCGAAGCCATTGGGTCTTTTCGCTTGGGCCACTGGCTCAACTCCAAAATGCTATCCAGGTCTTCCCTGAGCAAGTTGTAAGCTTGCATCACCTCCAGCGATTTTGCCACGCCATCTGATCCCTCCTTCTGTAGAGGTTTCACGATCGAATCTCGTAAATAGTAGATGTAATCCAGATTAACAGCAGTTTTACTTGCGGAAGCTCTAAAAAATAAATTTTAAAAAATCTATCTTTGATAGAGTCAAGAATTCGAGTTAACGTACGTCGTGCGCATGTGGACTTGAAGCTCAGTCATGAGTCTTTGGAATTTGGTTCTTTTAGAGTTTTTGCCCAACCATCCGGGGAAGTTGATCTGACCGCCAAAGTGACCGGACATGTAGTGACCTGGCAACACCGACGAGTACATAGCCTGCGACTCTAACAGAGACCAATTGTTCGTAGATCTGATTTTCTTGTCAATGATATCACCCATGCTGATGGCGTCTGCGGCGGAGGCTACCCTCTCTAGGAGATCCTTCTTGTTGCAGTGTGGCACCACCTGCAGATAGTTCTCTTGCACGAAGAGCGGCGCGATACTGTAATCGTAAAAGAACAGCTTCGACTTGTCCGCGATCGAAGTCTTCTTATGCTCCTCTTCAGAAAACACCTTCCGGATAACCTCCCAAGGCCCGATCACAGTGTCTTTCTTCGAAGCATTCGACTCCTTCTGCGCAGTGTCCACCGTCAAGTTCTTGTTTGCGGCCGTCCACATCGACAAGTTGTTCAGCGTTTGTCTTATATCCATGCCGGCGCCTTTGATAACCTCCATCAAAGCGTCCGGGCTGATCTTTACCTTCTCTTTGAAGCAAATACTCATCATGGCGCCCTGAAATAAAATCATTCTGTAAACTCTAATTCATAAAGCATTTCTATTATATACTCACTCGGATTTGTTCAATGCGAGGATTCGCGAATCGCAAATCCATACAATAGTTTACCAAAGAACGTATCTTCGGATGCTGACGATCGTTGCACATGCATATTATTGGCACACTTGTATTCTTTATGAGACCGATGAGCTCTTGGATTCCACCTCTATCCTCATTTCCGGCCATTCCATCTACTTCGTCCATCAGAAGGACGTGCTTCTTGGTCGGCGCAGATCCATCCTTGAAGTAAGTGGCCAGAGACTTGGTGCTCAGCAGCTGGGCTACTTCTTCGTGCAGCAATCTCTTACTCCTGGTATCTGAAGCATTGAACTCTACCACGTCGAAGCCCAACTCTTTGGCAACTAGAGTGGCCGTGGTCGTCTTACCAACGCCCGGCGAACCGCTCAGCAGAGCGCATTTGAAGTACGCGCCATCGTCGTTCTTCGCCCACGGACTCGGCTTTACAAGCTTCGGTCTGTTCTTTCCGGAATGATTTTTGTACCAATTCGTCAACCATGAAATTAACTTTTTCATGTTGCTGTTATCTCCCTGCTGTCCGATAATACCTGCAATATCCTTAGGCTTATACTTCTCAGTCCAAGACCTATTATCATCTGACACTTCCACCACTTCCCTCTTGACTGCAACAACCTTATTCTCCACACTTTTAGCTACTTTTGATTCCTTCTCATTTTTTATACTTTTAACTTTATTTCCAGAACACTGCGTTTTTTCATTTGCTAGTATATGAGCCTTCACTTTTCCGTTTTCCTCTTCAGTTTCTTTCTTGGAATTCTTCACTTTTCCATTTTCCTCTTTAAACTTTGGACTTTTTGATTTTACATTTTCTTGTTTGTTCTCCTTCTCCTTCTTGGGACTCTTTGGTTCGACCTTGATTTTCTTTTCAATTTCTTTCAGATTCTTCTTCCGCCTCTCATTTGACTCTTTGATTGGAGAACATACAATATCATCATCATCTTCGGAATGTTTCACGTATTTTGGCGGCATTCCGGATTTTACCAGAATCATATCCAGCAATTCATCTTCAGTGATCTCCTTAATTCCAAAGCTACGCGCTTTTTCCAACTTCGATGGACCGGGGTCTTGACCGACCACCATATAATTAACTTTCTCTAAAAAAAAAAAACACATTAACTCATTATATTACACTAGCTTAATTGAAATGTATTTCATTACTTGAAACGGCACTGACTGTCCTACCGCCGTGCTCTTTAACAAGTATATCCATGTCGTCCTTCTCCATTGACTCTAATACTCCAGTTTTCAAGAAACATAAGTTCTTCAAACAATCCGGTTTTCCCTGCATAGTAAATGTATAATATAACTAGATTGAGGTCATTAATAATCATCTTACCTTAGGCATCTCCTTTTGTCCTTTAAGAACTGGCCCACTTCTGTTCAAATACTGTTTGTAAAGCATAGCACTGTATCTCTTCTTTTCATATCTCTCCTGGTCAGGGTCCAATCCAGACTCATCCAAGTCCTCCTCAGCTTTCCTCTTCCTACTAACAGGAGTTTTATCCACCTTTGCTGTATCCTTCTCAACCTTCATTTTCTCCTTCTTAGGAGTATTCACCATTTCACAACTGCTTTCCCCATTATCACATTTATCTTTATTTAGTGAATCTTTTTCATGTTTAACTTTCTTACAAGCAACCTCTACAACAGTTGTATCTTCCTTAGATGACTTCTCTTTCTTCAATTTACTCTCTTTGCTTAAAGTTTTCTTAGGTGTGCTCTCTTCAAACATAGCCTCATTCATGCTCTTATCCAAAATGGATTCATCTATATCAAAATCATCATCCAATTGCTGCAGGGTCTTCTCAAAATCTTCATCCTGCTTTTTCTTTTTGTTCTTTACTTCACTCTGCACTACTTTCCCTCCGAACAACTTCTTGACATTGACAGGTATTAATTTCTCCTCAGTCTTCACCTTTGCCTTCTTCTTCATAGACTTGACCTCTTCATCAGAAGAATCTGATTCAATTACCTTAGTTTTCTTCTTCTTAATTTTGACTTCATTTTTCTTCTGTGCCTTTGGTATTTCTTCATCACTTGAAATCACCTGCAACTTCTTATTTGCTGGTGATTTACTGCTCTTTACTGGTGATGGTTTCTTATCCCCTTTCTTGGTGTAGACCACATTGAAATAAGACTTGATATTCTAAAAATATAAACAATGTTAGTTTTATGAAGAAACATAACCAATCACTTTTTGTTATTTTAAATTTCTTATATTTAAAGCGACAGCTTTCGTTAATACTCACACGAGACATTGTGTTAATTGATCTTGGATATTCAAGCACTTTAATAATACGTTTTAGTATTTGTCTAATACATAACGAAAAACTATTCACTGAAGCTTTGACTAAAAACCCTCCAAAATGTGTACAGGTGATCTAGGCAACCAATGATTCAGTCATAATTTTAGCTTTGTTCATTGGAAACAATAAAAAAGATTATATAAATTTCAGTTTAAAGGAAAGAGTAACAATTTCATTTTAAAAAACAGATACAAATATAAATTCAAGAGACATATTTTTAAATAACGAAAAGTCTGTTGCCTAACTTTTCAGTTAGGAATAACATACCATTTTCAAAACGTTCATTTTTTTGTAATATTTACTAAAAATAATATCTGTGTATTGCTTGTGATGGTTAACATTAGAAGAATTTATTTATTAATAATTTACAATCAAAGAGGGGCCTAGCCACTATCAATCACTTGGGCCAATTCAATGAAATAAAAAGTTTTGCATTTATGATACATATTTTGGTGGCTTAGGTTCGACGACGGGTTCTTCCGAATCTGTTCCGAAGTACAGGCCGTAGGTAAAGGGTTTCAACTCCCACGGCACTTGATCCTCCATCCTTCGCAAGTTAACACCTAGATCCTCCAAAGTTGGAATGGCTTGGTTCACCCTGTCAGTGACGAACTCGCGCTCCAACCTCTCCCAATGCAGATTGCCAACGGGGAAGGCGGGACTAAACTTCTGGGTTAACGATACCTTCAACTTGAAAAACATATCGTACTTCATGTCGTAGCGTTTGTATCCCCATTCGCTGTCCTTCCGCATCACCCTGTAGAACCAGTCCACAAGTTCGTTGAGCTGATACCTCCTGGGTCCAACAGCTTGGTAGACCTTACCAGCGGCCTCCGGATCTTTAATAGCCGCGACGATACCGGCGGCCAAGTCGCTCACATGCACTGGCTGCTTAATGGTAGCTTCACCATTTTTCCACATCGGCATGTACTGTCCTTGCCTCCTCCAGTTATGAGCGTAATACCTCAAGAACCTGTCCTCTTGGCCGTACACATCGGATGGCCTAAAGATGGTAGCTTCGGGAAACTCTTCCAGCACTGCCTGTTCACCTTCCCACTTGCTGGAAAGGAATTTGGAGCCTTGGCGACTGAAGATCGCTTCGTTCGGTCCATCACAATTCAATGCTGACAGATGGATGAACTTTTCAACACCAGCCTTCTTAGCGGCCCTCGCCAAATCCCTAGCGCCCTTCACGTGAACATCCTGGAAGGAGAAGTTCTTGGTTTCCCAATCACGACCAACCAAATTGATGACCACATTTGAATACTTCAAAGCTTTATCAATGGACTCCAAATCCTTCAAGTAGTATGGCTGGAAGAGCACCTGTCCCAAATCTCCACATAACTTCAATCTCATAGTTTCATAGTTGTTACCTCTGTATGGTAAAATCAGCTACAACCAAATCAATCATTAAATTAACTCAAATCCATCCCAAATCCCAATAATCACCTGAGTGCCAATTTTCCCCAATTTATTAGCAACATATCTACCAATGAAACCAGTTGAGCCAAACACAGTAGCAACGATTCCATTAAAACTGGACCGGCCACCAGTGCCCCTCTTCAGAGAGGCCAAGTTGTACACTTTAGCATCTGAGCTGTAATTGTTCACGCGGATATAGGCAATGCCCACCAACCCACTTTGTTGTTCTGCAACAGAAAAGTTCACATAATTTAGGTTATATTATTATGTAATGGCAATAAGCAGGCAGTAAATATCGCAGCAAAATTTCTAAATCGTCCTCTTCACATATTTATAAAATTAACTGTAGAAATTCGCGTTCACCGCTGCAGAAAATGATTCAATTTTCTACTTACTCAAAAGTTGAGCCCCAGTAAATATAACTGCTGCCATTTTGGCAAATCGACTGATCCTGCTGGATAGGCAATCTCCTGTTATGACATTCCGCAGGATTGTTTAATGTGTTGCATATATACATCTTTGAAGTAATATAATATATTTGTTTATCGATTTCACAATATAATTATATATTATTTATAAATTTTTAAATCGATTACCTTAACATATGGTATGATTTATATAAATGTAAATAAATTATCAAAATTTTAGTTAGCAATTAGATGAACGTTGAACAGGGCCGGATTATGTTATTTTTGCATTGAATTAATGTAACAAATTGAAATAAAGAGCAACAAACAATTATCACTCAATTTGTTAATATTGTTCCTAGGATTCCAATTGGATTGTAAAAATTTAATTGTGGTATAGGATCTAAACTTTAAACTATATAATCTATTTATAAATGTAATTAAAGCTGTTAAATCCATGTAAAGAATTGAAGGAAAAAATAAACTAATAGGGTTATTTAGCGAAATGCAATTTCGTGTGTTATTGTAATACCGTTTTATGGTGTTGGGTTTAATATAATTGAATTTAATAAAAACTGACTGCCGTTGAACGCTTGCAATTGATCCGTGCAGCCGGAAGAAGTTGCATTCTGAATGTGCCATTGAGTGCGGAACGGCGTTTTGAACGCGTTAAAAATTTGCGATGCGGAAACTGTTCACTCGGTTTGCAAGAGGATGCTGGATGCAAGATCAGATCGAAATTGCTTTTTGTTTCCTTCGGCTGTTGAAGGTGGCAAACGATGGTAAACAAAAGTGGGATTCGAGGCGCGTTCTTCGCGGCAAAAGCGCACGCGTTCCCATATTGTAGCGGACTTGGAACTTTCGGTCTGTCGCTGCAGGCAGTTCGCGATCGCAATTCATACAGATAACAACGCGAAAATTAACTGAAAGTTTTGTATAGTGAGAATACGGAATTCTCAACTCGTTTCCAAGCCGCAATTCCCATAACAACTGCAAATAATTAATCTAACGCAAAGTAAGTGTTCTTTGGTTTTCAATTATTCTTATAATTATAATACAATATAAATAAAAAATGCACTTAAAACTTAAACTGGAATTGGGAGAAAGTGGAATTATAATTTCATCGATAATTTTGTAATCGATTTGGCAACTCCATTGAAAAACTTGATAACCTTTTGCGAAGAAGTGAACAAAAAAAAAACTAGAGTGTCAGAGAGTTCGCGTTTTTCCAGAGTTTTCGCAGAAAATTGAGCGTTTCACGAAGAGTATTTACCACGAGAAATCGCGCCTTATCGCCGTCAATGTCTCTTTTTCGTCTTCAATAATATTTTGATAATCTGCGAAATGTTTTCTTATTTTTTTTTTCTCCTGATAGCATTTGCTCCCAAGGCCTAAATTACAAATCCACAAAAATTATTGTAATTCAGTTACTTCATCCAATTAAATTCAATCGTCCACTTAACTTTAACGCACTTTAGGTAGTTTTTTTTTATATTATCTTAAAAAAAAATGTTCAAATTGCAATGAATCACTCTCGATAAGAAGTGTCGTAAGATAACTTGAAATTTAAATCAAATAGAGAATATTTAATTCAACGTTGATTTTATTATGAGTTTTATCTACATGCAATTAAAATTTAATTTAATCTAATTTATGTTTGAGCATTTAAATAAATTACGTTTATTTGGGATTAATTTTAAATCGCAAATAATTTGTATTCATAATGTTGAAGATCTAATTTGCGTGCTTGATTATTATCATTTATAATTACGAAACGCATTGTTATTAACATAGGAAACATTATTACTAGTTGGGTGCACTTCAATACACGATGTTAATTTACATTTTCGGTGAGCACGGATAATTAAATATGCTTTTGCACGGATTGACTGATCGACTCAAATATATTAGTTGTTGCAGCAAACTAAATGCAAATATTTCGTTTTAATTGCTTTTCAAATAAATAATTAAACAAAAAGCAAATAAATGTAAAAGTATCATTCGAATTATTTCTATTAAGAAAATAACGGAATCTCAGATTTGTGTTACTTAACAATGCAGTGTTACATGAACTGAATTGATTCAAATAGTAAAAGATAAATTCTGCATTCGGAATTGTTCGGATTTGTTAAACTGGCAGAAGAAAGATTATGACTATGTTTATAATTGTAATAATTAATCGCACATTGACATATTTAATAGCTTCCAAATTCATGATAATTTTTGACAATTAAAAAAATATATAAACTGACTTTAATTGTCAAAATCAATATGTCAACTGTCAATTATTAAAATCAGAATGACATCGAGCCATAATGTTCCCATTCGTTTAACTACTCCATTTGACAATCAATTGAACAATCGATGTTTTGCCTAAGGTCAGTTTGCCAATTGGAGATTTCTCTGCTATTATTGGTTATAATTCAAAATAGCCGATATTTCAATGACAAATGAAAATTGCATGTCAGTTGACATGTTAAAATTGAGAAAACGAATGCTGCTGTTCTAATTGATTCTGTTACTCGATTTTACAATCTATAAAACGAAAGATTTTTCTTAAGCTTATGTTGCCAATTGCAGACATCTTTCCTGTGCTATTATTGGTTGTAATTCAATATAACAGATATTTCAATGACAAATAAAAGTTGAATGTCAGTTGACACTAATTGTAAAAAATATATGTATGTGATGTGTTTCCATTAATTCAGATACTCTATTTGGTAATCAATGAAACAAACGATATTTTACTTAAATCTTTAAAGGGTCAGAAATTCCCAACCCAACAAATTTCTAGACAACTGAATCAGACAACTTTGTCAACGGAATCAACATCGGATGATATGGACTATCAAAACCAACCAAGTTAAAGGGTAATTCCTCTTTCATGGACATTTTCTAGTAAATTATAATAATTCCACATTGGGCATGTGGTACATTGCGTGTACCACCGCCCCTTAAAGAATTAAGGTCAGTTTGCCAATTGGAGACATTCCTTTTATAATATTATTGGTTACTATTCAAAATTGCCGATTTTTCAATGAGAAACAAAAGTTGAATGTTAGCTGACATTAATTGTCAAAATCTATATGTGACAGAGGAAATGCCAATGGAACAATTTTTACTTAAGATCAGATTGTCAGGATGTCTGGTCGATATTTAAATGTTAAATGAAAATAACCATTTTGAATTAAATTTTAGATTTTAATTACAGCAAAGTTTTGAATATGAATATATAGTTTCTGAAAAGATTTGAGCAAGTGTGTGCATCGGTACATTCTCTAATATTTGTATATGACAAGAGGATTGTTAATTATAATATGTTGGGTATTCGAAGGATACAAAACAATGGATAGACAGACGTGCAGCGAACTAATTTTGTAATTGGATCGGATACGAATACTTTCATCGGAAGTGCAGAGTTCCGAGTCGGAAGTTTCTACTGCTCCGGCAACTTATTAACGTTCGAAGAACTATCAAACTAAACTTGTGATTAAGCTCAAAACAAACCTTTGCTCGCATTCGCGTTGCCCCAACTAGTCTATGCATGTATGCACATTGCACATTATACAATTGAGAATCTATATAGCTGTTGTCGCCGTTTGAGCGATGGATCGGTGATGCTAGGAATGGGAGTTGGTCCTTCAATAATTCATGTGCTCGGGGGATGCAATAGCGGCGTTAATTAGAAGCGTTAATGATTTATTAGCCGTTTAGCGCACATTATCGCATCCAGGAGAAATCGTATTCTGAAGCGTTCCGTCGCTCAAACTGGTAACGATAAATCTGGTATCCATTGAAGTCTGGAAATTATTTTGTTTTGAATGTAAATGCGACGCAAAAATCATTGCCAATCAGCTGAGACGCGTTGGCATTCAATCATGGATCATGTAGCCTTCGCACTGTACTCTTACATCAAGTGATTCACGATTGCTTATAGCCTAGTTTCATCTTTTTAACCGCAAGGAGCAATTGGCGACCAACGTGGGGTTCTGCCAACACAATTATAAAATAATCACATTTTACGCAAACTACTTCACAATTTCTGTGCATTTAACCAACTCTACTCCAGAGGTTCGTTATCCAAGTATCATGTTTCCAGGTGATAAATGCATTAAAACTAGAACAAATCATAGCTCGTAACGCGAAGCACTGTCGCTGATTAAACCTCTATAATATTAATCCGACGATTAAAGCTACAAATAGCATCATTTATCTGCATAATAACGGCTCGCCTTTTCGCAGGCCGTCGCGAATTTTATTACAGAAAGCGCATACCTTTATAAAGTATAAATAGACCAGTTCGCTGTTCAGAACGACGCAAAATCAGAAGTTCTCGCAGCACGTTTTCCAATGAAACCATCGTCGTTCACAATTTAAAAAAAATAATAAAAGAATTTAATTACCACATAACTTTCTGTATATCAAATCAATCTTTTAATATTGCGAAACAATATGATGGATGCGCCGGGTTTCAAAACCATCATAAATTTTCTATTTAAAAAAAATAATAAAACAAGAGAAACGTCAAAACTTAAAAAAAATATATCTCAAATGTTAAGTTAATTGTTGTTAATTGTTATTTTTCATTTGATTATTGTTTTTAAATTTGTAATCAGTTAATGTGTTATTTAATGGTTATTAAATTGTTGGGAATATATCATTTGCGGAAATGGTTATTATTATTATTCATATTTTGTCGATCAATGATTCCATTCATAACAATTATAATAAATGTCAAAAGTCAAGAAAGCCGCACGATAATTTCATCGAAGGTTCGTTTACACTTGTAATCCATTTCGTGATGAATTTTCGAAATCATGATTTATACTTCAGGTAATTATTCAATAAATAATTAGAAATTGAATCTTAATTTGTAGTTGGTATACATTTTACATGCCATATTTGACAGTTGATGTAAAAATAATGTAAACAAAAGAAATTGCCAACTGTAATTTAAAATTCTAATAAATTATTACCGAAATCGAAAAATAAAAAGACATATTGCGTAAATGCGTGTACGTTTGATTGATATAAACCAAAATTGTATAGATGACAGTTGAAAGGAAAAAAGAAACTATGAAAACAAACAAAAAAACATGAGAAAATCTCTGTTCAGTCAAGGACGGCTCGATCTTGCTTTCTCTGCTTTGCGATTACAGCCACATCGGGCCGAATAATGTTGAAGCATATGCGAGATCCGAGTTCTAATTTTAAAATCTCGCGAAGATGGGTTAAGGTCGGATTCTTGCGCAATGAACGTCAACAGTTCGGGCCAGATACAATCCGTGATAGATTTGCCGAATGACCGTGAATTGTTTTCCCATTTTGTTTTGTTTCTTCTCTCACTTCTTCAGTGTTATGTGAACACAACACAATTGGGATCTAGAAGTATTACTAATAAAACAAAATGTTCCGTATTTCTACACTTCTTAGTAATAATAAAGATTAAATATAATTTGAAATAACCAATTTGAAATAATCTATATTAAATTTTACTTATATAAAATTACATAACTAATATTTTTAAAAGGCGACCATCAATGATTTTTTTTATATAAATAAACCGCAATTTGTATATTGTATAGTAGCAGTTTTTGTTTCAATTTATTAGATTGAAACAATATAAAAACTCGGCTTTTGTTTGCATATAAATTGAAGTCTTTCATTATTTTATATTAACAGTTTCGCATTGTATATTTTTGCGCAATTGTTTTGTAAATATTTTCGGAACGACGAACGCACATTGAAAGTTTCAAATTGAAATGATTCAATCTGTTGACTGCATTAATCAGCCATCCAGTTTAATTATCTGGAGGGTTGGAAAATTTTCGCTCGGCCAAAATTAAGAGGGAAAGGGCAAAAAAAAAGAGTGCGATGAAAACAGCCGTTGGCCGGTCGCCAGGCGTTCGATCGTTTAGGAGGAGAGGAAAGAGCGGGCTAATGAAAACGAATGTTTCTCATTAACACTTAAGAGTTTTTTTTCTTTCTTTTGTTGCTAGTTTTCGGAGGGCAGGAAGAGTAAATAGAAGCCAGCGATCACCTACAGGATGCGGCTGAAAGTCGCTTTCCTTTGGTTGGTCTCATCCATATCGTGGATTGGCGAGGCTCTGAGATGCGACAGAACTCCGGAGGGAACATTCTCACCGAGGACCAGGGCTGATGGAAGATTCGTTATTGAGGTTTCAGGGAATCCGGATACTTATGTTCCAGGAGAACAGTATAACAGTAAGTTGTTTTTTTTTGCATATGGCAATTGTTGAAAGTTAGTAACAATTATCATTCTTTTTTCTTACAAAGTTTTTGAAGCAGAAACGTTTGTCCCATTTAATCATTTGATGTCCCAGACGTCTAAAGTTTATTTTAGAATTTGCAATTAATTACGAGGTAAAAATAATAACTAGTAAAGTTTTAAATATGTTAAAATATGCAGCAATTAAAGTAGTCTTTAGTATTGGGTTGTCATGCCTAAATATATTAAATACAAATGATCTGTATCAGTTTTAGTACTTTAATTGAACTTTAGGAACATAATTCTCTAAATTTAGATCTGATGATGATGATGATGATAAACCGTTAAGACAGGGGTGTCATACTCGCGGCCCGTAATAATATATAATAAAATAACAAACCGACGAAGAATACAAATAAGATAGGTAGAATTCGCTAAACATTTTTTTAATTACACTCTTTTTTGCTGTTATTAAACAAAATGCGTACATTTATTTTGAATTAGGTATTTAAGCATAAATATTATCTAAAATATGTCAAAAGTTGGGTTACTGACTTTTTGACAGATGAAAAATGTTGAAATAAGATTTTCAAACAATTCTGAGATTTGAAAGAAGTAGTATATCAGTTTAAAAAACTAAAAATCAAGACACAAGCTATTTTTCCGATCCAATATGGTTGCAAGATTTATCTTTTATGGTTGATATAACCAAACACTTAACCGATTTAAATTTATCATTACAAGGAATAGATTACGAACATGTTTTATATAATTAAAGCATTCAAATGTAAGCTAGTTCTTTGGGAAAAGCAAATTAAAAATGAAGAATTAACGCACTTCCCGACGTGCAACATGAACAAATCAAATTTAGATGATAGATTTAGATTTAGATTCTTTGGAAGATTATTCAACAAATATATACTCAGTACGGCTGGGTATATGCAAATGGATGTGATCGAGATTCAGTGCGAATTCAATTTTGAAGGCAAAAGGTTTGAAAACAATCGAAAATTTGCTTATGAAATTATTTCCATGTTTGGACTTATCAGTGCGAGCAGTTATTTTCACTTATAAAAGGAAATAAGTCTCCTGTTAGAAACAGTATTAATGACGCTCACCTTGCCTCAGTTTTGAAAGTAATCACTGCGAACAATTTTTTTCCCGAAATAGGAAAGATAGTAGCAGAGAAGAGATATCGAGTGTCAGGGCATAAACATTACATTTTTCTTGTTCTTTTATATATGTTTATTATAATGTATTATTCGAAATATAGAAACGTAGGCTTTTCTATGAATATTGATTTTTTTTTAAATCTTGTTTGTTTGGCCCAAGTTATCCAAACGTAGTATTCACCAGATAATACACTTTCCGATCTCCACAATTTTGGGTCTTTGCAAAATTCCATTACCTGCAAGAACGATTAATTTTTAGTCGACATATAAAACTACCTGACGAAATGTTTTTGATGAAAAACCTAATAAATTTTGTGAGGGTGTAATGTTTAAGTTGCATAAAAGATGAAGAAAGGTTTATAGATCAAAAATAGTGCATACGTAATTAAAAATGTATATATCTAACATATATATATATATATATAAAGGTTTAGATTTTTAATCTTCCTGAAAAATCGGCACGAACTTTCCGGATAACCTAATATTTCTAGAATTATTTACTAATGAAACAGTTCAATACTAAAGGAATTGTACAAAATCTAAGTTCTTATTTTTCGTTACATAACTTATATTATATTTGTATGTCAAAAAGTTAAAACAGAAATATCGAATGTAGATGTACAACACACCTAACTCTCGTTTTACGCGGTACTTTCTTTGCACATTTCGCTCCATGTTAAAATAAAATAATAAACGTTGAAAGTAACCAATCCTATACTTTTTTTGCATACTTTTCTATTTACATGGTTTTACATTAAAAAAGTTACAATTACGATTCACACGTTTTTCTCAGAAACCTATCTAACTCGGGGAATATGTGTACTGCACTTAGAAGAAAATGTTTAAATTTTGAACGCATATCATTTTTCGTTTCGTTTACTGAATTCCTTGCGAATTAATAACTTAGGACGGCTTCGGAAGCAATTAATTCGGAGCCCCTCCGAAAATCCCACTTTAATTGTTCCGAAGTTTTCGGAATCATTTCCCACGGCTTATTCGGCAGTTTCTAGTGTTTTTATTTTTAATTATTTTTCCTCGTCGTCGTCCTTTCGTGAATCGGTAATTTATTTTCGCCACGTCGACAATAACAAGCAAATTGCTCGGATTCAATTCGCAATTAAAAATCCTTTCGCCTCGCGCCATTACATCCACTAATCCGACGATTTTCAAGTTTCGGAAGCTCCCGGCGGGTGCTTAAAATTTTGTTATTTTCTTTCGATTCGTCGCCCTCTTTCTGCTACATTAAATTGTTTCAAATTATCATTAAAATACTTAAATTATAAGTAATTTCTCAGTAACAATTATTGAAAAGTTTCATTTTTAATTAACAATCTACAATTTTGCTAAATCGACACTAATTTCAACTAATGTTGAACGTTTTTTGACAGATGACATTTAATTTGAAATATATACATTAACTAATTGCAATTGTGCAATGTGCTATTAGGGTTTTCGGTTTTTAAAACCCGGTTTCTGAAAAACGTTTTTTTTTTCATTAATTATTTGATTAGAAACAAACATTTCGATACATAATCGTTTTTAGTACACAGCAGGATAAACTTTTGCAGAAATGGGTTCAAAAATTACGCTTGTCTGGACTCGCTACTTTATATAGCTATCTATGTATGCCTATATTTATAGAGTTATCGCTTTGAGTAATATAATATAGTCGATGTCGCTTAATTGGGACACGATTAAGCGTCTGACCCAATTATCCGAAGTTCTATTGCCATTTGTTATTTGCTCGGTTTTGTTTCCGTTCTTTGGGATTTGTCCCTATTAAGCAGTTGTCCCAATTAATCGGGACACCGGAAAATCGGCTGTATTTGTTTCCTAATGCAAAAGAAGAAAGAAATCTAAGAAAATGTATATCGTAAAATATAAATATGCAAACTTAAGCATATCTTTATATAAAAACTAGGTTTTTGGAAATTAGGAACTTCTCCGTATGTGCGTGGTATTCCGTGGAACGCGCTGCTAACAACCAATACAACCACACAATACATATTCCCACTTCAACTTTATCAAAAAAAAGCATCTAATTCTTCATTATTTTTTCAGAAAAATATAATAATATTTTATAGTCATTTAGATAAATGATTCGTTTCTATGGAGAAAATTTTATTTTGTTATTGTAATGTAAGTTTTTAAGATTTGTTTTGTGAGAATTTTGATTTATTTTTCAATTTTGTATAAGGTTTAAACCGATTTTGAAATTTGAAAACCGGTTTATTAAAATGTCGGTTTTTGCATAAAACCTAATACCGATGTTAAAGAAATCTTTCTACAATTTGCGGAATCTCGTTAATGCGTTAAAGCAGTTAACATAACGCGATACATCATTAGTGTCATCAACACTTGTTTGCGTTTGTTATGTCAACGTCAGTGGCAGCTCGTAGCGAGTGAAGTGCGGTAATCCATCTTTCGCTTGAGGGTGGCGACGATGTTAACCCTAATCCAAACGCATCTGCATATCTGCCTTCTCCTCCTCTTCCTTCACCTCCTTTATACGTACAGATATATGTACATGTATTTGCTTTGGCATGTGCAAAAGATTATTTACGTCGCCAAGTAAGTAAGTAACTCTCGACATCAGCAAACGCACATATAGAAACGTGCACATCCATACATATTTATAGAAGGAACAGGAAGAGGATAAAAGTAAAACCGCGCAACCGGAGACGACTTTTGCACAACTTTTTGTACTTCTTCTTATTAAGTTAAGTTCGGCGAGGCGGGCAAGGCAAAGAGAATAAAAGGGAAAGAAACAAAAAGATGAAAAGAAACGAGCGATGAAATAATGAATGTGTGAAAAGAGAAGGGTTCGGAAAAGTCCGGCGAGAGGATTTATCGCTAGCCAGAATAATCCCCGCACCGTCCGCAACACGCTTATTCAAATCCTGTTGACTGGTTATACACATCCAGGTCACCATTATTTACAACTAACCGTTTTCTTCATTTGCCGTATATTGCATAAAGCACGAAACCACTGAAAATCAATAAAATCTTTATTGAAAAATATACTAAATTTAAAATTCATTTTTCAAGAAATTGAAAAAAGTTAAATAAATAAGTAAACTAATTGATTCAGAATATAAAGATAAAAAAAATACTTATAGATCTGGAATATACTTTGAAATGACTGGGAAAGTTGAAATGAGAATAAACGATCTCTTAAGTGATCATTTTAGAATATTAAAAAGAGATTCCACATTTGTTTTTCTTTATAATTTTCGACTAAGTTATTATTATATTGGTATTGCTGTAGTGCTCGATTAGCTTCTTATTAAAGTTAATTGGATCTGTTTCTTCCTAGTATATAAATATCATATTAAAAAGGATTGCATTTATGGAATATGCAGATACGCTTTCATTGCAGCTGCAAACAGACTGCGTTGTCGTTAAAATAATCGGGGCATTTGCAAATTTCAAAATTTCAATGAGGTGATTCCGTTGAAGCCGCTTAACGGCTATATTGATTTCGGTATGAACGAAGCGAAAAGTGCGGCCGAGGTCTGTGTGTGTGTGGGATGAGATATGGAAATGAAAGAAGCGAGAGAATAAGAAATGCACTGAAAATAATAGAGGAAGATAGCAAGAAAGTCTGAGATGGAATGAAAAAAAAGTTAAAAAAGGAAGGAAGAAAGAACAGAGATCGGTGGATGGGAAATAGTGGAAGATCATTAAATCTTATGACGGTATAATCCGAGGATACTTAAAGGTTGGCTTGGGGGAACCTATATATGCATGAGACCAGATAGTGTTGCGCTAATCTACTTCCCAATACACTTTTCGAAGAAGCCCATCGTCGATGGTCATAAAGAAATCCAGACGGCTCTGGCTTCCCTATTTAATTACGTAACGACAGCTCGATTCCGAAATCCCCCAGCGTTCGATTACCGCTAACTGACTGACATCTTGCAAATCCGTCGCGCAAAGTATACAAATTTACCATCCGGAATAACAAAACTAAAGAGCAACAACATTTGTAATAAAAAAAATACTACATCAACAAAACAAATGAACGGTACACGTACGAAAGCTGTGCTTTTAATCTGGATTGTTTGTTCTGGCGGTATATAGGTGAGGTGAGCCTTTGTTTGCGTAATACCGTGGAGTGTGGGTAACGTATGTATGTGTGTGTGTTTGTGTTAAAGCTCGTGAAAGATGGATTCGCTGATACATAAAATTCCCTCGCCTAATATTTGCCTAATTTGCAAATAAATGGAAAACACGACGGCCGTTTTCCTCCCAAATCCGACTCTGTCCTTTTTTTCCCCATACGTATGAATAAATGCATACGCGAATGTGCATTTCGTGCCCGGCGCTTCCGCCCTAACGAATCACTATGAAAACGCAACAAGCGCGCTTGTAAACAAGAAAACACCAAAGTATTTATTTTTAAATAGTAGTTCATTGAAGTATAGTGAAACTAAATTTAACGATCAAAATAAATTGTAACTAAAATGACTCGCTTAAGGAGCGACGATGCTAAAAAGTGACGAGGAAAAGTGCCACATGATTTTCAAAACTTGTGTTCAGATATATTATGTGTTTTTTAATATACAGTGGAACCTCACTTAACGAGCACCTCGCGTAACGAGCATTTCGCTTAACCAGCAAAATGAATTGTAAGAAAAATGACTCGCTTAACGAACGACGTTTTGCACAACGAGTGACTGTCGTGACCGACCAATTTATTGTCATCTATTGTATAAGTAATATGTATATTTGTTAGGGCCATGACTTTCCTCTGAATTATTACAATCATATTTAACGTATCCATCAAATATACAAACGGATACTTGTACGTGATTATTTAGATATTTAGAATAACTTGTATAATATTCCGAACGACGGTTACATATTAAATCGTATAGTTGCGTCTATTTGTATCACCACTTAACAGCCTTCTGCACTTAGATAAAGAAACGGTTGTATTTTCCACAAAGTCAAACCCTTTTCTCGCACGCAGCCCCTTTTTGAAATGAACATATTTTTGTATTATATAATTTAGTCTTAGTCAGGGGATCGAATAGAGAGGAAGTCCTAGTTAAGGGGCCGATCTGAGAAGTTGGTTTTACTTGGAGAGTCCAAGGAAGAGCACTTACTTCATAAATACTAACTTAAGAGGAGAATGTAACTCTTAGTTAATAATCCATGAGATCAGCTATTGTATAGTTGACTTCTCAATAAAAACTCCGATGTTAATTAAGAATATTGCATTTAATATTCATAAACCCCTCTAAGACTCCGCAACGACATAACTACGAGATAATCCACGGTGTCCAGGGATTCCTTAATCCCGGGACACGACATGACGATGAGAAATCCCGGATTTCGCGCCTTCTACATCATTTTTAAAACTTATGTACACATATTATCGATACAAGTAATATAAACAAATAGAGTCAGGCGTAATCCGTGTGTAAATGGGAAAACAGTACCTGATGTCTTGTAGTCATTCAAGTTGCATCTTAGTATTATTTATGTTCACACATATTTCCAAACCTGTTATTTGTGATTTTTTCATTTGCAAAATTTAATAACATTTGCATGTCTAAAAATAAAAAGCCAAAGAATAAATATGAAAAGCGAAATCATTAAAAAGAGTGTCGTGGCTGACCATTTTATTATCATCTATTGTATAATTAATAAGTATGTTTGTTAGATTCATCACTTTTCTCTTAATTATTACATATCATATTTCACGTATTCATCAAATATACAAACTGATACTTGTTCGTGCATGTAATTCATTTAGTTTAATTAATACCCCATTTAAATCTCCTGCCAAAAACTAGAGAATATAAATACATTCAAACATTTACAAATGTTATCAAACCGTAAATTGTTAAATGATAATTATCGATTATTCAAATACAATAATTCAGATTCTGATGATGAAATACATAACGATAGTTACCCAGTATATTTGACAACCTGATAAATATATGTGACATTTGTACCAACTTAATAGAAGTGGCTTTGCATGTGCATGTATTTTGTACTTTCTCTTCAATATTGTCAAAAAGT
This sequence comes from Nicrophorus vespilloides, assembly GCF_001412225.1. Classification (NCBI taxonomy): domain Eukaryota; kingdom Metazoa; phylum Arthropoda; class Insecta; order Coleoptera; family Silphidae; genus Nicrophorus; species Nicrophorus vespilloides. Next base: position 102,861 of record NW_017095468.1, read on the forward strand.
ATTGTAAATTAAATGACACCCGTTCTGTATTAGAGAAATTAAATATGAATTTCGCTAATAGCAGTTTTCATAAAAGAAATAATAGAGTGATACGGGCGACCATAGAATGTGTTAATTATAACAGATTATGTTCAAACTTTGTTGACAGTTTAATCTAAAGCTGTCTAATAGTTATCATGAATTTCCGATGAGGGAACCAATTAATAGAAGATTACTAACTCCAAAAAATATATTTATAAGTCATGCTACGTTTGAATTGTTTATTTAATTCAATTTTGTTTTTTTTTTTTGGAAACCATTTCTGCTGAACAATCTTAAAAAAAAACAGTTAAATCAGTGGTTCTTAACCCCTTAAAATTTTAAAACATTTTCTTGGTACACTATTTTAAAATACTGATTTTATATAACTAACACTTCACTCAATAAGTAGGATGTAGGATGACTAATAAAACAACAACTTTTGGGCAATATTCGACTTTATTCATCAGCATAGTCTCCTTCAAGAGTGATACATTCATTCCAACGCTTCTCTAACATTTCGGTACTTTTCTTTGGCCTCAAAATACGGCTTTCACCTTTTGCTGTCTACTCAGCTTACGACCGATTTAACTCTTGAGTATAGTTGTGGATTCAGGTTTCATCCATTGATACATACCGCATGAAAAATCCTTTTTATTTCGTTTGAACAGCTCCAAATAGCGGTACGTTATACCCATTTTGAACAGATCTTTCTTGTGATCAAATGTTCATGCAAAATGGTGAATACACTGCCTTCTCTTATCTTCAGGGTGTCAACTATCTCACGCAACTTCAATTTACGATCGGCCAAAACCATTTTGTGGACTTTTTTTGTGTTTTCTGCAACAATTGCTGAATTTGGGCTACCAGAGCGTTCAGCATCATTTGTATTTGTATTACCACGTTTAAAATCAGCAAACCATTTCTCTATCATTTGTCTCGACTGAGATGAGTTCCGATAACATTTATCAAGACATTGCCTTGCTTGAACGTTATTTTTCCCATCAAAAAGCAATGTTTTATCAACACACGAAATTCAGATTTTCCATTGTTTTGAAAATTACAAAAGTATCGCCAGAAAAACCACTGTAACTTGTGAACTTAACGTCAGATTGTCATGAATTTTTGACAGTCGTCGTCTGAAGGTTGGTACATCCTAAAAATCATATGGATAAACGTGCTATCTATATGTCATCCTACGAACTTATTGAGTGACGTGTTACTAGATACAAACACCTGCGATGTCCGACTGGTTATGGAGTTTGTTACTAGGTACAATAATGAAAAATAAATCCGAAAATAAAATGTATAATATTTATTTTAAAATTACGATGTGCCAAATAAATTAGACTTCTGTTGTTGAATACACTTCAAGTCAATTACCTAGTTTTAATATTGACCATGAAAAATCCATTTTCGTACAGATATGTGGTACCAAAGGCAATAAAACAGGTGCGGATATTCCTTACGAATATATATTCAAAACTTTTTTTTGAAATGTTAGTTCAAACTTAAATTCTTTATCAATTCTGGCAGAGTGTCATCATGGGTTAGTGATAAATTTACTTTCTGCTACCATCTAATTTTTTTGGAAAATATTTGTCAACTTTTGCAATTAATTTTTGGTGATGACATTGAAATAAATATTATGTATGTTCTTTATCAAATTCCAATTATCTGCAATCATTTGAGAATAATTTGGAAACATTTCGTAAATGGATTCGAAAAAGTGGTATAGAAAGTTTTTCGAATCCATTTATGAAGTATTATATCTCGCATGGAAATCATGTTGTGTTGATTTCTTTGCTTAGATAAATTTAGTTGAATTAGAATGGAGAAGATGTCTGCCAAATATGAAAGTTTTGCAATACTTTTTTTGTCGTGGAAATTAATAGCCAAATTTGATTTTTTATCAATTAGGAATATTTCAAGGCAATTTGTCACACAGATGCGAAATACAAAAGACAAAATATTCTTTATCAGATGGTCAGTAATTAAAATATTTCTTGAAAAATAAACAAATTAATGTATATTTGCTATAGTGTAGAAATCGTAAACCAATAATTATAGAAATTATTTTGATTTGAAAAGATATCAAAACATAAAAAATCTAATCGTTTAAGAATAGCTAACTTAGATTTTATTTATTTATGAAATATATTTCCGGTAAACTAATCATGCAACATTGCTCGATCGTCCGTAGTTGATAACAAAAATATCGCGGGTTTTTTTATGCACGGAGGCATCTTATTATTGCATCCGTTTCCGGTCGGTTGCCGCAAAACCAAGCAAAATCTGTTTCGTGAAATTGGAGACAGATTGCGCCGCTGCTAAATGGTCCATGTTTGGATACACCAAACGGGAAACAAAACAAATACTAAAATGAGTTTTGCAAGGTTTTGCGTTTGCCGAGGATCGATTGTGGTGGACCCATTGTCCTTTTCGCAGGAGAGAAAATTGGGACAAGTCCTAATTAAATTGTCCCTCCATCAACCACAAACACACTTACACACTAGTATATCCCGTCGCCTCCGCCACAAATCACTATGACTTCCTTAAAACTTTATTTATGTCCAAGCGCGACGCCAGTTCTTTCTTCTTTTATTTCCATCGCATCGCCACTTCCCCCCATCCTTGATTCCCTTTAGGGCCTTTCCTTTATCCCCCTTCGACAGCCTATTTATCTGAACTCTTTATACATCCGAATGCTTGCGCTAATTAATTTTCCTTCGAGACTTCCTCTTCCACTCTCCACTCTCACCATCAATGCAACAACAACAACAATGCTATAAAAGCAGCGGCCTTTGATCGTAGCTTATTGAATTGAGCTTATTTGAATTTATTTATTTATTCACTGTTACAAAATTTTTAATTCCTTTCAAATTAAAGCAAGTAAACAACAAGTTAAACTTATTATTGTGAATATTTTCTTTTCATTTATTATCAACTTCCACTACATTCGTTTTTTTAAATTTGGTCTGAGATTTAAACTCTCCACCGTACATGTACAGCGGTACACTCCGTTGTCATCTTTTCCATCCTATTCCTTTCATTTTAAAATGTTAAAATGTTATCATTTATTTACATAAATATACTAGACAACACTCTTCCAAGAGTTATATACTTTTAAAAATAAACTCATTAATAAAAGGGTTAAATACTTGCTTTAACAGTTGTAACCATAAATATAATAATATAAAATGTTGAAGTTCGAACACATATATGCACAGCAAATTTTCAATGGATGAAAGAGTGTTTTATAGAATAATAAGCTTAATTGCATTTTCATCTGTGCTGTTATCGTATTTCAAAACTGTTAACTGATAAATACATGAGGGCAGAAATGAACAGTAAGCATTAATGCACTCTTTTGTATTCAAATACAAAAAAAGAACTTTGTTGTTGGACACAGTGTTGTTGAATCTGTATTTTACATGTTGTTTATGTGTTATTCGAATGTTCGTGAAGGCAAGAAAATATTTTTAATAGATTCATTCTCAAGTGAGAGCTTGTTGAGTTGCTGTTGTTGAATGGCAGCTTTTGCGCGTCGTCGGAATGTAATATAAGTTTCGTTTCGCGTTTCCAACGTTCTCGTTATTATCGAGTATATATATATATTTTTGTTGAGGTTTATTTGTGTGCAGTCGTGTGTTTTGAATGGATCGCTTTAAATTTTCGCAGTATTCTTGAGGAGCAACGGAGAGTACCAGGCCAAAAACAAGTTCAAGGACTTTTTATTGTTGGTGGAACATGAACCTTCCGAGAAGATCCTTGGTGAAGTACACAATCCTTCGGTGGGCACACTCCAATTGCTCGGTGATATGTTGATGAAGTTCAGCGAGAAATGCCGAAATGCCGTCATGCAGACAAACTCTCTTCCTAAATCTGAAGTGCAGGTAGAGTATATCATCAGCCGTTCATCCAATTTGCAAATTATTTCGAAAGTCCTCTTAAGGTGTTGTGGGTTGCGCCTCCTTCTGGAAGCGGTTGCGTAGCAATCCGTGCAACAGTCGTTGAATCCAAGGAGTTCTGGTACACCGACGATGGTCCGCTTTCGAAGATCTTATGCGAAGAAGTACAAGAGAACGAAGACACTCAGCCCAACATGCTGAGACAGTGCTGCGCTTGCGACGAAGCCAAATACGAGGTAGTTTAAAGGAGCACTTCAACCGTCTTCAACGGGGGCGAGTAATTCATTTTGGTTTGTTATTAAGGTGACGTTCGAAGGGTTGTGGTCGCGCAACACTCATCCCAAGGACTTCCCCTCAAACGGTTGGCTGACTCGATTCAGCGACATAATTGGAGCCTCACACACCTTCGACTATACATTTTGGAATTACGGCGAAATCGCGAGTAATGGTCTGCGGCAATTAGCTGAAAATGGCAACACCAGGATGCTGGAAAGCGAGCTCAAAGCGAAGGCAAGTTACAAACGTCGTTCACCTCAACCAAAGATCCCCCTTCCGTTCACTCACTCTTCCGCAATAATTGGATTCTTTTAATATTCCTTTGATTCTCCAACATCGCAGTTTATCGATTTCCATCCATCGACTAATTGCATCTCCTCCCATTTATTACCCTTTTAATGTAATACTAATAATATACATAATTTTTAACCATTTGAATAAATCAATAAATTTTACTTATTATAAAAATTGTAATACTTTACATTATTTTTGATAGAGTGAACATATTAGGACTATAATAAAAGCAAGAGGCATAAGCTATCCGAATATAACTGGAAAAACCTTCGCCGTTTTCCGCGTGGACAAGAGACACCATTTGATGTCGCTTGTATCGATGATAGATCCTTCGCCCGATTGGATTGTCGGTGTTTCCGGATTGGAGCTTTGTCTTAGGAATTGCTCCTGGGTGGAATCTCGAGTGCTAAACTTGTACCCGTGGGACGCTGGAACAGACGATGGTCCAACTTACATAGTAAGTCTTAAACAATATAATCAGATTTGAAAAAATATCGAACTTTGTTCATCAGTCTGCGAATCAACCGTCAATGCCACCGCATCCCATAAGAAGGATCAAATCGAACAGCCCCAACGACCCGCGTTCCCCGTTCTATGATCCCACCGGAACGGAGATGAAGCCTCTGGCCAGGCTCTACCTTTCCAGGCAAAGATTGTACGAGAAGAACTGCGTGGCGCAGGTGGATGTGAGCGAAGAGGATGGCGGTGTCGAAGGCGACAAGTGCGAAATGGAGGAGTGGTCCGAGTGGTCCAAATGCACGGTCACCTGCGGCAGAGGCTTCAAGTACAAGCAGAGGGCGTACAAGAATCCCGCGAGCAATTTTGTCTGCAATAAACCGCTGACGAAGAGGGCCTCGTGCGTGGCCATCCTGGAGCACTGCAGCAATCAGCAAAGGCCACAGGAGGCCGATCCCAGCTGCAGCCTCACCGGATGGGGCAACTGGTCTAGCTGTACCGCACCGTGCGGTCCCGGCTGGAAGACGCGCAGCAGGCGCTACAAGAACAGGAAGGCAGCAAAACGATGCGCGGCAGGAAACGAGAACCCCGAACCTCTGGAGCAGAACCTGGAGTGCATGGAGCGCGAATGCGGACCATCTGATAGAAGACCGCTTCAGGTAAAAGGCTTAAATTGTTAAGATATAGTTTTTGATCGTATGTAAATGCAGGAAAGCAAAGAGTGTGAGGGCAGGGCATGGAGTAATTGGTCTCCATGTTCCTCGACATGCGGCAAAGGTATAAAGGTGCGTCGAAGGATGGCCTACAGATCTCTTTGGGGCCGAAGCCCCGCCAGATACAACAGAGGCCTGTTCGACACCGAGGACACCTCCAGGGATGACGACGACGACGGCTCCGATGAGGATCCTTGCATGAACCTAGATGAAAAGGTCGAATGCATCAACGACGATGTCCCTGTCTGCGAGGATACCGTAGACAACTCAGGTAACTCCGTCTATTTCTCATCTTTTACACTTAATTACAACTAATCGCACTAACAAACAAATAAAAATAACTCCCCAACAATCAGCTGTCGTTTGCGGATTTCCGCGCGACGAAGGTGGATGCATGAGCAACGTCGATCGGTGGTATTTCGACGTGATTAAGGGCAACTGCGACATCTTTAGCTACAGCGGTTGCCAGGGCAACAAGAACAATTTCAAGACGCTGGAGCGGTGCGAGAACGTCTGCGACAGTTATAAGAGTAACCTTCCTCTCCGATCCTTTTAATTCTCATTAAATTGATTGCATTACGCATTTTGCACGCCGCAGAGGAATTGCTCGCAAATCGGACAGCCTACAAACGTCAGCTCGGCGTCACCGTTTCCGGTGTGCTCTCTTACAATCTGCACCACATGCAAAACGACGATGCCGACAACTGTGGTATACTTACTCATAAAGTCTTTCTTTTACTACTTAGTAAAATATACAAATATGAGTAATATTAGCGACGAATATGAATTTTATCTTTTATTTAAATGCTAAATAATGTATGAGCGTAGTTTTAGAGAAAGTCTATATTTTGTTCAGCTTCGATTAATTTTGTCGATTTTTTGTTTGCTTAGCATGTTTAATATGAGAATAATGAACATTCTAACATTTCTAACTTATCACAGACTAACGTAAACTGAGTTTGGTCTCGTGCAGAGACAAAGTAGTTGACAAATTTATTGACGGTTGTGGCTTTTCAGTAACCGAAAACTATTTTGGTCGAATAGTACCGGGAAGCCAGACGCGCCAGGATCAGGACAAGAAAATCATTCAGGAGCCGATCGGCGAAGTCGTCGACTGTCAGATGTCCGAATGGACCAACTGGAGCGGATGTAACGCCACCTGCGGCCGAGGATTTTCCACCAAGCACAGATTCATTCGAGTCCATCCTTCTAACGGCGGAAAACGATGTCCACAGAAGATCCTCAAGAAGCGCAAATGCAAAATACCATGCCCCGGCGACTACAGTAAGAAATCATCGAGCTCTTTTTTTACAAAAGTTTGTTTTTCTCAATAATACTATTGATCATATCTAGCAAAGAGAGATCCAATGCTGCCCACCTGGGGTACGGCCAATTCTCTCGAGCACGTGCAGATTGATTGCGTTATGACCGGATGGTCCGCCTGGTCGCCTTGCAGCAGATCCTGCGGCCCCAACGCCGTTCAACAGAGAACCAGAGGAATCCTCCTTCCGCCGAGCGGAAGAGGCGAACCGTGTCTTCACAGGACGGAGGAACGTCCATGCAGTCTACTTGCATGTCCCGAATAAAAAGAAAATGCACCACCTGGATACATCCGGTGTTTATAATACTTTTCAAGTGATAGAATTATTTTCGAACGTCACACATATCTCAATATTTATTCTTATTTTCTTTTACTTTACAACCTCTCTCCATAATCGGAGATACTTAATTTAAGAATGTACTGTATTTTATTATAATTTAACTCGAACATAATATACGAGAATACTAGATTAATTCATATTCGACGACAGTAGACGCTCTTAGCGAGCTGAAATATACGACAAATCTAGTCTTTGTTCAATATTCTATTAAATTTATTAACAAACGGTAAATCGAGTTTGAAAAGAATAATTAGAATAACCGTATAAATATAATACTCTTAATTAGAATTGAAAGATCCAAAGTCAGTACTTATTATTAAATTATTTAAATACAATGTTACCTCACCGCATAACGAGTGACGAGGAGAAGGGAAGTCCCGAATTGTGCGCCCACTACATCAATTTCTTGTTTCCTGTTCAGACATATTATTTGTGATTTTTTTTGCAAAGTTTACTTTTGCAAAATTTTCCCCGTAGAAAAAGCCACTAGAAGACTGCCATAAGAGAATTAAAAAGGTATGTAATCAGAGAAGAGAATTAATTAGGTATGTACCATAAATAATAAACTAATTACAGTGGAACCTGTATAATCCATTCCAAAATTTCCGGACTTTTACTCGTATAGTGAAACAAATTTCCATATAACTAGTGTAAAAAACGATAATGCGTTTCCATATCGGAAAATAAAGCTATATGAAATAAATATGATTTTTCCAAACTTAAACTAGCTTTTATTTTCATTTGTCTTGTTGTACTTACAGATTTTATTTATGCAATTTTCATTCGCGTAAAAAAATCCACGTAAATCGAAAAATCTCGTAAATTCATAATCTTGATAAATGTAAAATGATGCATTATTTGAATTGAGTCAGTAATTGAGCAAAACAAGTTGGAAGGTAAAAAAAAAGGCGATGTCATCTGGTTTTTCTTATAATTTATTACATATATGTATAAAAACAGATAGAATCAGCTGGTTCAATATGATTAATGTCCGATTAGGTTTTTTTTTCGTTGTCGTGATGATGATCAGACGGTGTCAGTTTCGCAAACGTCTTGTTTGAAAACGAACTCATTGCTGTACGTTTTCTGACTTGAGCAACTTCGCTTGCAGGTGTAGACCAGCAGAACCCCGAAATCGAGTTCGTTCTCTTTGAGGACGGTCAGCAACTGAGGCATAACTTGAAACTCGAACTGCCTCGGACCTCCGCACTGCTCGCAATCTGGTACAGAATCAGGTTTCGGTTCCGAAGCGATCCAAAGAGGTTCTCCACCTCTCTCGTATCTCAGGATTTGCTCCGGATTGCAGGCGACGCGTTTCCGGAAGTTCGCAAAAACTTTGTCCTTCTCACAGGTGGCGAGTTCCTCGAGTTCAGCCTCCTCCGATTCCGGAAGAGTTCCGGTTCTGCCTTCGCCGACCAATCTGTTGTAGAGCTGCAACTGTCCCTCCTCGTTGACGACGCTCTTCTTATACTCCTCGCTCTCGATCACGATCTCGTACTCGGTGAAGAGGATGCTTGACAGCTTCGACGGTTTCGAGGGGTTGCCGCACGCGTCCTTATGATGATCCTTCCAGTGAATGATCTGGTGCTCGCTGGAGCAGTACCAGGCTTTCTTGCATTTGCTGCACGTTTTCTCGGCGAAGCATCCGCACAGTTCGCAGAGTTTCGAGAATTGCGCTGCGTCAAAGTGGACGGGTTCCTCTTCCGGTGGCGGTTCGTGGCTGTAGAAAGGATTCTTCCAGGACAACTGGTTGCGGAACACCCGCACGGTGTCGCTACGGTTTCTCTGGCAACAAGTGGCACTGCGACATAAGAATATGAAGATGGTTCTGTGGAAGTTGGCCGGATCGTCCTCGTGCGGCGCGTACACCTGACACAAGAAGCACATCTGTTTCTCGCATTTCGGGCATTTTAGATCCTCGTAACTGGGAATATGCTCGTATGAGAGCCAGGCTGGCTTCCCGCCCACCTTACTCGGAAATTGGGCGCTCTGCACTCTCCATTTCTCGTGCACTTCCTCGCAGAAACCGACGTCCACCTGCGACGAAATCTCCTCGGACATTCTCTTTCTTCAAATTCGCTAACATCCGAAACGCACCTTCAACGCTCTAAACTCACGGGTTATGTTTACACATGCTTCAAGAAGTCAACAACCAGAAACGTCAAAACATCAGCAACCTAGCGCCCTCTGCAGCTGCAAGATTCTACTCCGCATAGACGATACGATGACAGTTGGTTTCTAAAATAATATTTTAGGAGACCCGGATCGGTAGTTATAGTAGTGTTTAGCATAGTAATTTTAGTTTTAGTTATATAGTTTTTAGTGAATTAGTATAGTTAAGAGGTCGTTAGGCTACCCCCAAGATGGGGGTAGACTCAGAAGGTGATCCGGCGATAGTCGTGTGTACAGAAGAAGGGATTACGTCTCTCTTAGACATTATTCACAAGATGAATGGTGTAATCGAAAAAAAAAAGATGTGTCTGTCATACAGAACATCAAATATAAAAAAGAACTTCAAACAGAACTAATAGCATTGGTGCAAGAAGGATCATATTTAGATTCAAACAATAAATCTATAGTGATATCGGACAAACTCAACGATCTTTTAATAAAAAATATTAAACAAAATCAAGATCCCCTTGTTCTCTATGAGATATTGCCCCTTTTGTGGTTCAACTCGAACCAGTGGTTCCTAATATATCACTGTGCCCTTTGCAAATGGGTAGGAAGATTGATAAATACAAAATTGCACAAATAATGCAAGTTCAAGTAAAGCGGGAAGAGAATCACCTGAACCTCGGAAACTAGCAATTATGCAAAGGTCCGAGGATGACATTAAATCGAACACGATTCATAAACTAATCGGTATCCTTCGGAAAGCTTTGGAGGTACCATCAGTATTCGATCAACCGGACTGCGCTTTAGCGGTCGACTCAATAATCACTTCAATAAATATGCTCCAATCTAGGAGCAATAACTACGACTTTAATACCGCCGAATCAGACACAAAGTCAAAGTTAATGGTTTTCAAGTTCAAAAATGGTTATTAATAATAATTTCAAAATCCTTAGTTGTAATATTAGAGCTTTTCGCTCCAATTCTCCTGATTTATTCCAACTAGCAAACAATGAACAAATAGATATCATGGATAAAACTAGGGATGGTAGTTCTGCATCCATCCCTATAAAGCGCATCATGATACCAGATATAATGGAAAGGGAGGCGTAGCACTCCCATACAAGAGCAACTTAGAGTGCAAAAAGTTAGAAATAAACTTTACCCATCTTCCAAATGCACAATTCCTTGCAGGAAAGATAGGACCTGTTACGCTCATCTCGGGATATGGTCCGCCGGGTGTTACTATGATGGAGAACCACTGGATAAATCTGTTTTCGCTAATAACAGGTCCTTTTATACTGATGGGAGACTTTAATGGACATCACTCTTTATGGGGTCACACAAAAAAAATACAATAACAGTAGAGAACTGGAAAGATACATTGCAAATAATAACCTGGTGGTGTTGAATGATGGCAATCCAACACATATTACCTACACCAAATCAACTATCTTAGATTTAATCGTTGCATCACCGGACATTACACTTAGTTGACAGTGTACCACTTTCTTAGACTGAGACTAAAAAGCGAGAAAATAAACTGGGAAACATATAATGATGTGGTGTTCACTCCAGCCCGCTTATATGACGTCACCTACAAGCTCGTTACGGTGCGCCCCAAGGTCTGATAATGGCTCTACTTGGTTAGGGTATATAAGCGGCAACATTTCTGCACCCGCTCTTTCCTTTTTACTTTCTTCTCTTATTTCCTATCTTCATTTCCGCTACTCTTGTGTCTTAATAATATGTAAGTTTCTCTGTATTATCTCGTAGTTATGTCGTTGCGGAGTCTTAGAGGGGTTTATGAATATTAAATGCAATATTCTTAACTAACTTTATTGTATACATCGGAGTTTTATTGAGAAGTCAACTAATCTATTATAAGTGTTTTTATTGAGAAAAATTCAACTATGATCTCAGGATTATTAACTAAGAGTTACATTCTCCTCTTAAGTTAGTTTTGAAGTAAGTGCTCTTCCTTGGACTCTCCAAGTAAGACCATGTTCTTCGTTGGACCCTCTTATAAGTAAGTGCTCTTCCTTGGACTCTCCAAGTAAGACCATGTTCTTCGTTGGACCCTCTTACTAAGACTTCTTCTTTCTTCGCTCCCCTAACTAAGACTAAATTATATAATACAAAAATGTGTTCATTTCAAAAAGGGGCTGCGTGGGAGGAAGGGTTTGACCTTGTGAAAAACAACCGTTTCTTTATCTAAGTTTTATGATCCTCCCAAATATTTAGGGGCGAAGAAGGCTGTTAAGTGGTGATAAATAGACGCAACTATACGATTTAATGTGTAACCGTCGTTCGGAATATTCCACAAGTTATTCTAAATAATCACGTACAAGTATCCGTTTGTATATTTGATGGATAATTAAATAGTGATTTGGAAATTCCACAAGTTATTCTAAATAATCACGTACAAGATCGTATATTTGATGGATACTAATATTATAAAAGAGTATTAAATATGATTTGTAATAATTAAGAGGAAAGTCATGGCCCTAACAAATATACATATTAGTTATACAATAGATGACAATAAATTGGTCGGCCACGACAGAGCCTCGGACTCATTATACTGTAAGAAACCTTTATATCCTTTGTATCACACTGTATTGTAACAAGCCATAATTTACTCTAATAAACATTATACTACGAGCATCTTCAAAATGATTTATTAGAAAACAGCTCAGTAAATGAACCAGAATATGATGACTTCCAAAATAGAATTTTAAATACGGCCAAGGAATGCCATAGACCGGCATCTTCAAGTTCGAGGCCACCATGTCCATGGTGGGATGATGAATGTGGCAGAGCAGTTGCCAAAAGGAAGCGTTTAATAGCTAAACAGCAAATGGAAATAACAAAAAGGCATTTAAAGAAAAAGAAACGAGATAGGTTCAAAGACTTTTGCGGCAGTTTAAGCAGGGAATCAAAGCACTCGGAGGTTTGGAGAAAGATCAGGGCATTCAAGGGGTGTATAGTCTGGGTGGAGTTTCATCTTTTAACTAGGAGTGGACTGAGGAGTTTCTGTGCAACCTGGCTCCACATTATGTTCAATCACATCAGAGTTTGATCCCTTCAGAGGGAATTGTCTCCTATTACCATCTGGTGGATAACATATCCCTTGAAGAATTGGAGGCAGTGCTTAGGAAAGCCAGAGACACGGCTTTGGGTGAGGATTACATCTCGTATCCAATGATCAAGGCACTTCCTCTTAGAGATAAGAACATTTTAATAAGTTTTTATAACAAACTTTTAAATGGTGTTGCCATCCCAAGTGTTTTGAGGGAAATAACGATTCGTCCTATTTTAAGGAGCATTAAACTCCCTATCGGCCAGTTACAGACCAATGAAGAAAACATTTGAGACGATAATAAAAAATCGAATGGAAAAATGGTGTGAAGAGTATGGTATTACGAGACTTTTTCACGGGCTCACGTAGAGGACGCGGTTCCCAGGATAATACAACCATTCTGGCGGATATATATAGTGCCTTTGCTCAAAACCACCACCTTGTTGCATTTTTTTAGACATTAAGGCAGCATATGACAATGTGTCCATGGACATTTTAAAATAAGTTTTAATCGGAAAAAACCTTCCATCGCTTTTAATAAATTGTGTAATGTCTCTATGTGGGAAAGGACTGTTTCAATAGCAGGATTTGAACAAGAGAGTTGCCACAAAGATAGATAGATGCCCAAGAAACCTAACTAGCTATCTGAAAACTAAAAATCTATCTATTTCTCAAGAGAAAACAAAGGGAGTTCTATTTTCCAGAAATACACCGAGTTACATGCTGCCTATCAATTTGGAGGGACGACAGGTGGAATGGGTGAAAGAGATAAGATTCTTGGGAGTTTGGCTTGATAGCAAACTTTCATGGAATAGACAACTAGGCCAAACCCTTAAAATTTTAACCCTTGATAGGATACAAAACAAGGTAATTAAGATTGCTCTTAGTATGATCCGCATAAGTCCCATCAACTCTCTATATGTGGAAGCCGGTGAGGTCCCGCTGAGCATTAAAGGTGAGAGTATTACCAAAAAATATATTTGTAGGATTTTGGCACAAGATAACACCTGTGATAAAGGCGATACGGCGAGCGGCATTTTTATTTGGTTGTTATGTATAACCGTTATTGTTAATATTATGTTAGCCCTTATTATTTTATACATGTTTATTTATGTAAGTCATTAAGACTTAGAACAAATACCACTTAGGGAAATCCCATAACTAATCATTGTGTAACTACTATTCTTAATCACCATGTTGTGAACAAACTCAAAGGTCCAATCTATAATGACCTTTAATATGTACATCTGCCTAATGACTTACGAATTGGGGAAAGCTAGGTACTATCTTTCCTTTCCAAATATTGTACTTCCACTATGTTAATTCCCTACTATAAAATAGGATGTTTATGTAATACAAAGTCAGTCTAAAAGTCGGAGGGAAAGTCTTACCTAAGGGGCCGATCTGAGAAGTTGGTCTTACTTGGAGAGTCCAAGGAAGAGCACTTACTTCGTAAACACTAACTTAAGAGCAGAATGTAACTCTTAGTTAATAATACCTGAGATCAACTATTGTTTAGTTGACTTCTCAGTAAAACTCCGATGTATACAATAAAACTAATTAAGAATATTGCATTTAATATTCATAAAACCCTCCAAGACTCCGCAACGACATAACTACGAGATAATCCACGGTGTCCAAGGATTTCTTAACCCTGGGACACGACATGGTACTAAGCCTTTTTAGCCAAGTAAAGTTTTGCCCTTACTGATCGAAGCATACAACATAATGAGCCGATGGGAATACCTGATATATAATTCGTCGATTCAAGACTATTTTAATTTGTCTGTATATGTTCGTTTTAAAAAGTGGATATATCTGAGTGTGGGTACATTTCATCAGTGTCCTCAATATTTTCGGCAGAGTTCTACGCCATTTATAGGGCTACGAGAATTATTGAGTCGAACGGTTGGAGGGAGGTTGTGATCTTTTCGGATTCACAAAAAGCGATGGATGCAATTGAATTCAGCGATAATTTTATTATATTTAAAATTAAGGCTCTACTGGGCACGAAGACTTCGTTCTGCTGGATACCGGGACACGCGGGTATTCCTGGAAATGAAAGGGCAGATACTCTAGCCAGTGAGGGAAATATGGAAAGGAGAATGATGCAGTCTATTGCATATACCGATTTGTATCCAATTGTTATCAAGGACGAATGCAAATATGTATTTCCACGAAAAGTGGCAATACATATATACAGTAACGCATCAACTAATAAAGGAAAAATATACTTCGAGTGGAATGCAGTAGTAGGAACGAAACCGTGGTTCTTGAGAATGGGCTTCACTAAGAAACAAGTATCGGTGATTAAATTGCGATCTGGGCATGTCTGTCTGTTGATCGGCTGATCAAATTTTCCGTATGAATCTTTTGGAATCTCCAGACTGTGTTTGCGGCATGATAGCCACTACAAATCATATATTTTTTAAATGCCCAAATAATAGTATGCATCAATTCAACAGGGCAGTGAATTGATATCAAACAATGTAAATCTCCCAACCTCAATAGATGTATTGGTAATAATGGAAGACACCTTCCACATTGTGATAAGAATCGCTGGGTCCCGATTCGTGAAGAGTTCCTATATGTTTGTTTTTTTGAGTTTCATATATGTGCATTTAATGTTTATTTTATCTTATTCAGTATTTAATACGGCATCATGCACCCCGTTGTGCGAGCTCCTTTTCAGCGTGGAAGAAACAGAAATCTTTCTTAAATATTTTTTTTTTTTTCCTCAATGTGACTAGGCGGGGAATTGATCCCGTTGCCTTTTATCTCTCGGAACATGTCGGTGAATGTTGTGTGAGTGAAAACTCTGCCTTACGGCACGTGGCTCTCGTGGAAGGTGTGACGATTAGGCCTGGTGGCTCAGCTGGAGGAGGAAGGAAGTGCTGTCTCGGAAGCGGTGATAACAATTGATGTCATCGTTGACATTCAGGATACCTGAATCTATCGGGCTTGGTGGCGAAATGCAGGCATGACGGTGGTGATCCTCTCCATCAGGGCTTGCATTGCCAGGATGAGATCGGTGAACATTTCAGTGCTGATCGCTTGGGGGGCGGAAACAGCTGCTGCATAACTGGCTGGTCTGGTTTGGCCACGAGGTGCCGCAGATGGCGACGGACGGGTCGGCTGGCTGGGCTTGAATTGCCTGGGAGCCTGGAGATTACGGTCAACTGCCTGAACGTAACTCCTATCTTCGTGAACTATGTTGGATGGAACACCATGGGTCTTCTTTGAGTTCAG
>NW_017095469.1:0-12258 GCF_001412225.1 Nicrophorus vespilloides
ATAAATTATTTAAAAATATCTTGTAATCAATTCATAAATATGGTTATAAACATTTTGCGAGTTAAATAAATGATTTTAACAGCGTTTGCAATCAGAGGTCACTTGATTAATTTAGGTATTTGAGCAATGTCAATTGAGGTATAATTATAGAGGCGGTATCAATCGACCGGTGTAAACTTTTATTGTGTTTTTTTTTTGTCTTTTAGAAAGGTGTAAATGTCGAAATTTTTATTGGACTCGCTCACTCCTCTAATTAGTAACTGTCGATGTTTGCCTAATTCGTATTCGGCCATTGTAATCTTTATTATCGGACAATAAAACCGAGATCCTCCTATTCCCAAAGCTTTCTCTCTCTCTCTAACTCTCATCTAGTGCAAGGAGATGAAGGAGAACGTTGGTTCAGTTTTGTTGGATGTGTGATTGATCGGAGATCTGATATAAAACCATTATAATTATAATTGGAAATAGTAATAATGTAATAAAACGTTTGTGTTTCTGCGTGTGCTTGTGAGACGGTTCGAAGGCCGTCGAAACACCTCTCACGAACCGTGTCCGAAGAAGAGGAGAAAGAGCTTGCGGCGAGCTTTAATTGATTTTGACACGACGGCCCCGGTGTGCTTTACTTTGAAATTTGATGGACGTTGTTTTCACCTTCTTCTTCTCCTTTTTTTTCACTTCCACACGAGGAGTCTATACCTATACTCGAACGATCAAGAAGATGATGATGATGAGGAGTATCGGATAACATTTCACGATCCCCATTCACAATTAAAATAATGAAAATTAATTTATGAGTATGCGACGGCGGCGGCGCGCGGATGGTGGAATGGTTCTTGATTAAAACGAAAATTATTATGTGTAACACCCCGACCAATAAAGCGGGGAGGACGGGCACCAGATGCACGATTAATGAGCCTAAAGTGTAGGTTACTCAAAATTAAATTGTGGACACACACCGAGCGGATTGAAGTGGAGGTGGGACGGTTGGATATAAGGTGATGGACGATGCCCGAAAACGTTGAAGAAGTAGAATGAAAAAGAAAACAAAGGAAGATGATGATAATAGCACTGTTGGATGATGATGATGAAGGAGTAAGAGAGAGAGTGAAGAAGACTGCGATTGTTTCGTGCGATGATCCACATTGATAGTGATGGAATCGAGTCGCAAGGACGCAAGAGGATCCTGTAAAGGTCGGCGGTCGGCGCGAACGTTCCTTTTTCTTTCGTCATTCGATTTTCCGTTCGTGAAATAAATGTATATGTGCCTCGATTACAAATAAATAGACAAACACAGATCTGCCGCGGCTGCAATAATAATAACAACAACAACAACATCAACAACAATAGCAACAACAAAGGAACGCAATACCAATGACACGAATGTTACACAAAAGACACCTGATGTTATAATTTACCTATTCACTATAGATTAAAATACATAAGAATTAATATCAATTTACTATGTTGCATTTGCAGAGCTGTGGGAAATCTTTCACACATTTATAACTAAAATTCAGTGATTTTATAAATATTTTAAACATTTTGTTACATTGTTTGAAATTTTATGTTTTTACTACTTTCTTTATTTAATTTATTATTAAAAAAAAATTGTTTGAAATTTGTATTTAGAAATATTACATCAATACACGTTAATTCTAAGGCCATTTTAGGAATCCAATTTTCTTTGATTGAAACTTTCTAAAAAAATTATGTTATATAACATTGAACGTTTTTGTTACCAAAACATTTTCATTTGCAAATATTACAGAAAATGTATGAAAAAAATAAACTTATTATTATTTTACTGAAATACTTACGTATTGTTATTACGATAAATTAAATGAAAGTAAAATTTTTTTTTGATGTTATTGAAATTGTGTGGAAGTCTTGAGTGGTATTAGAAAAAATTATATTATATAACATTGAACATTTTTGTTACCAAAACATTTTCTTTTGCAAATATTACAGAAAATGTATGAAAAAAATAAACTTATTGTTATTATTTGACTGAAATACTTACGTATTGTTATTAGATAAATTAAATGAAAGTAATTTTTTTTGATGTTATTGAAATTGTGTGGAAGTCTTGGGTGGTATTAGAAAAAAATCATATTATATAACATTGAACATTTTTGTTACCAAAACATTTTCATTTGCAAATATTACAGAAAATGTATGAAAAAAATAAACTTATTATTATTTGACTGAAATACTTACGTATTGTTATTACGATAAATGAAAATGAAAGTAATTTTTTTTTTGATGTTATTGAAATTGTGTGGAAGTCTTGGGTGGTATTAGAAAAAAATATATTATATAACATTGAACATTTTTGTTACCAAAACATTTTCATTTGCAAATATTATAGAAAATGTATGAAAAAAATAAACTTATTATTATTATTTTACTGAAATACTTACTTATTGTTATTAAGATAAATTAAATGAAAGTAAAAATTTTTTTTGATGTTATTGAAATTGTGTGGGAGTCTTGGGTGGTATTAGAAAAAATTATATTATATAACATTGAACATTTTTGTTACCAAAACATTTTCATTTGCAAATATTACAGAAAATGTATGAAAAAAATAAACTTATTATTATTATTTGACTGAAATACTTACGTATTGTTATTACGATAAATTAAATGAAAGTAAAAATTTTTTTTGATGTTATTGAAATTGTGTGGAAGTCTTGGGTGGTATTAGGTAATATAATCAATTGGTTGTCGCCTATGTATAAAAGCATGTCTTTTGATTGATCTAGTATCGTGGGGCGTTTAGATGCATGAGCATCCACTAATTGAGATAAGGCGAGACGGATTGAGATTTCAAGAATTGAACCGGATTCGTGTGCTCGTCGGTCCGTGCACGGGCGAAAGAAGGAAAGAAAGAAAGAAAGAAAGAAAGAGGAGTAAATGGAAATGGTTAGTGATGGAGTGAGTGGAATAGATAGGTTAGAGAGTAAGAGATGAGAGCGGTGAGCTTTCCTCATCTGACATTGAGAATGTAAATCCTGTTAAATGTTATATAAAGTGCACAATTCATGTTAACAACCGGCTGCGTTATTTAATAATTACCATACGGCGAGAGATGTGAGATGGTTTATGACATAAACGCACGGCGCTCTCGCGGCATGTGCTGCTCGGAATATGCATGCATGCATGCATATACACTCTTCTCTTCTCTTCTGGCACGGTATGGTATGTCCATGGAGAGTATGGGTGTAGTAGTATGGTCATGGATGGTTCTCCTCCACTCTATATCTTCGTAGCATCCGTGGCTTGTGCATGCATGCATGGATGATGATGCCATGGTTGGAACTAGTTTACCGCCGCCGCCGCTGTTAACACGATTGTCAATTAGACCGACCAGGACTTGATAAATCGTCGAATTACCTAATCTGAATCTCCCCCATTCGGTGTGCGACGAATCGCATTATGCAAGCCGCTTTACACATACATTCACGTACACTTATTATGCAGACTTCTTCATCATCATCATCATCATCACATCAACAACAACAACATCATCATAATCATCAACGTTCTAACGAATTAATGCGGGATGCGCCCCATATCGAGCGCCCATCAACACAATAGGCGAAGAACGAAACCTGTTAACATTTTGTTTGTTACACATGAATTCAATATGGCAATATTTCACGCAGAAATCGCAAATTGCACATGGCAAATACTTTACGGAACAACGGGCAACAACGTACACACGGATAATCAATGATTAGCTAACCCTCGTCACGACGTCGGTAACAACAACAACAACACACACATAACCGTCTTTAATTTGCGCAAATCTCTTAATTGAATAATACCCGACCGACGTTTACAATTCGCAACAACACAAATATACACACACACAGATATTTTCATTAACATTGTTAAAAACTGATAGGTATGACAATTCATTGAAAAACTGACAACAAATAACAGTTAACAATTCATTGACATACTGACAACAAATGACAGTTGACAATTCATTGACATACTGAGAACAAATGACAGTTGACAATTCATTGACAACTTTTATTAGATTTTGATAATTACTAATAATACTCGACCAACTTTCTCAATTTGCAAGAAGGGAGAAGAAAAACATCTTTCAAAACATATTTTCATTAACACGATTAAAAGTTGATAGTTATGACAATTCATTGAATAACTGACAACAAATGACAATTGACAATTCATTGACATACTGACAACAAATGACAATTCATTGACATACTGACAACAAATGACAGTTGACAATTCATTGACATATTGACAATAAATGACAGTTGACAATTCATTGACAGTTTTTATTAGATTTTGATAATTACTAATAATACTCGACCAACGTTCTCAATTTGCAACAAGAGAGAAGAAAAACAAACACGTTTTCATTAACAGCTTTCAAAACATATTTTCATTAACACTGCTAAAAACTGATAGTTATGACAATTCATTGACATACTGACAACAAATGACAGTTGACAATTCATTAATATACTGACAACAAATGACAGTTGACAATTCATTGACATACTGACAACAAATGACAGTTGATAATTCATTGACATATTGACTATTGACCACAAATGACAGTTGACAATTCATTGATAATTATTAATAATACTCGACCAACGTTCTCAATTTGCAACAAGAGAGAAGAAAACACACACGTTTTCATTAACAGCTTTCAAAACATATTTTTATTAACACTGTTAAAAGCTGATAGTTATGAGAATTCATTGAAAAACTGACAACAAATGACAGTTAATAATTTATTGACATATTGACTATTGACAACAAATGACAGTTGACAATTCATTGACAATTATTAATAGATTTTGATAATTACTAATAATACTCGACCAACGTTCTCAATTTGTAACAAAAGAGAAGAAAAACACACACGTTTTCATTAACAGATTTCAAAACATATTTTCATTAACACTGTTAAAAGCTGATAGTTATGACAATTCATTGAAAAACTGACAACAAATAACAGTTGACAATTCATTGACATATTGACAACAAATAACAGTTGATAATTCATTGACATACTGACAACAAATGACAGTTGATAATTCATTGACATTTTTTATTAGATTTTGATAATTATTAATAATACTCGATCAACGTTCTCAATTTGCAACAAGAGAGAAGAAAACACACACGTTTTCATTAACATCTTTCAAAACATATTTTCATTAACACTGTTAAAAGCTGAGAGTTATGGCAATTCGTTGACATACTCACAACAAATGACAGTTGACAATTCATTGACATATTGACTATTGACAACAAATAACAGTTGACAATTCATTGACAATTTTTATAAGATTTTGATAATTACTAATAATACTCGACCAACGTTCTCAATATGCAACAAAGGAGAAGAAAAACACACACGTTTTCATTAACATCTTTCAAAACATATTTTCATTAACACTGTTAAAAACTGACAACAAATGACAGTTGACAATTCATTAATATACTGACAACAAATGACAGATGACAATTCATTGACATACTGACAACAAATGACAGTTGATAATTCATTGACAATTATTAATAGATTTTGATAATTACTAATAATACTCGACCAACGTTCTCAAATTGTAACAAAAGAGAAGAAAAATACACACGTTTTCATTAATAGCTTTCAAAACATATTTTCATTAACACTGTTAAAAGCTGAGAGTTATGACAATTCATTGAATAACTGTCAACAAATGACAATTGACAATTCATTGACATACTGACAACAAATGACAGTTGATAATTCATTGACATATTGACTATTGACAACAAATGACAGTTGACAATTTATTGATATACTAACTATAAATGATAGTTGATAATTCATTGACATACTGACAATAAATGACATTGACAATTTTTATTAGATTTTGATAATCGACCAACGTTCTCAATTTGCAACAAGAGAGAAAAAAACACACACGTTTTCATTGACAGCTTTCAAAACAAATCATTAACACAACACAATTTCATTAACACAAACTAACAACAAATGACAGTTTTTGAAGAAATTTTCTAAACTTCAAAGTAAATATTAAAAAAAAATCAAAATAAATTATTCTCCATTAAATGTTTGAAACTAAAAATTTATAGTAATAATTTTGTATTACTTTAGTAATTTCATTTTAAAAATTTCTTTACTTTTTTATATAAATTATGCTTATTAATATTATTATTTGAAAGTTTCAATTAGTTAAAATCATTAATAACTATGTTTTTTTTGTAATGAAAATAATTTTTCGTTTAATATTTTATGTTTTTTAACGTGTTTTTTTGCAATGAAAAAAATAGATATTAGTGGCTAATAATGCTTTAAATGCGAGGTAATGAGCGAAGTGGAATTAGTCAGAGCGTGGAAAGACACAAGGATGTGTGTGTGTGAACATGCATTGAAAGATACAATTTATCAATGTATCCTTGTAAGAAGAGCGAATAGCTTTGGTGAGAGGAAAAAAAAAGAGAATGAATGATTGCCTTTTACCTGAAAATCATCCGCAAAACAATTATTTATTTATTTATAAATTATTTATAAATAAATAATTGTTATTATTCGCTCTGCGTTCCGTAACGGCGACGATCCGCGCTGCAATTAAATCCGATTCAACTGTCATTGGGAGCAGACGTATAGACAAAGACCATTATTATCTTAATCATCATCATCATCATGATCATCGTGAATATCATCAATATCAGCAGCATTGTCTTTGCATTCTTGCAAGACCTTAACATAAATTTACAAAATAAAAACCGTTAATTAATTTAAAGTTAATCAATTCATACATTTGTATTATGTATTAATGAATCACGTTTCAAACAATTAGCAACATCTATGTTTTATTATACTTTTGAATCATTTAAACACAATTAATTTTCAAAATTATTAAAATTTAAATTAATATGAAATATTTATAAAATAATAAATAAATAATAAGAAAATCTGAATGTAATGTAAATCTTTGTAATTAATCAAAAGAAAAAAGTATACAGTTTCCTCAAACAAAATATGTCAATGATACTTTCGTATGTAATTCATGTAATATTTACTAGAACTACATATGAAAGTTACAAGTAAACTTTTAGATTAAGTCGTGATCAGTCACGTCGACTAATTTAGATAAAATCTTAATATGTTACATTTCCATTGCACAATTATGCATAAGATATATAATTTCAAGAAAAAAAAACATGCAAAAAACTCAACTAACAAAATTTTCAAATTCAATTTAATAAATGCAATTTTTTTGAATTATTAAATTATGTAATGTTAATTTACATTAAGTATTATTGCATAATTCTTTTCGAATTAGAGCTAACAACATTTACGTTTCCATTTACATAACAGAAACACACACAAACAATGAGTGAAAGAAAAAATCGTCACGGTGATTATATTAATAAAGGTTAATTGGGAGGTTGGAAAGCAAAAAAAAAAACGAGTAAATAAATAAATAAACGGAGTCTCATTTCGTACACAATAGACTAATTACATGTTACAAAGCTATAACGATCTTCGATATGATTAATTTGTACGAAAAGTGAATTTAGAAATCTTATTTTTTTTCTTCTGATGCTGATTCTTCTCTCTTTCAATTATTATTTAAAAAAAAAACACTCACAACCAACATTGTGTAATCTATTGAATTTTGGTTTTATATAAAGATTTACGCTCTTTTGAGACGATGTAATGATGCAGATTAATCCGGTGATTAATTAATTTATATAAAGAAAAAGAGATGACTAGGATTAAAAAAAACGCATTTTTTTATACGTTTTAAAACAATCTTATAATAAATTCAAATTATTATAAATTGCCAAGAATGTATACGAATTAATATAGAAAGTTTGATAATCCTTCAAACATAATGATTTTTAAAGAAAAATAAATTAAATATAAGAATTTCAACTGTAATTTACTTTTCTATATTCTATAATTTATTTACTAATATGAAATTACTGTTTATACGTAATAAAAAATGTACAATTGGAAACGTTTGATCATGTAAATTTTGAAATTTCAATGTAATAAAGAAAATGTGATTACAAATAAATAATTAATTGATTAAAAAAAAAATTACTAAATATTAAAAATATAATTATTAGGTTTTTGATATTAGTTTGATTTAAGATTTTCAAAAGTTTCTGGGATTGAATTTAAGTTATTTTATGAAATCTTATTGAATTACAAGGAAAGATTAAAAAAAAACTTACATTAGATCCTATTAAAATCTATTAATTATAAGAAAACTAACTAAAGAAAACTAAAACTAACTAATCATCATTATAATTGATATTGATAAAAAATAAATTTTAAGAAAACTTTGGTTCTGATTTTTAAAAATTATCTTAAGAATAGAATTGACTAATTACAAGTATAGGTTTTGATGAATGTAATTAATTATAAGTTATAAAAAAATGTTATTACTCATAAGTCTACGTTTACTAAATTAATTGTAATTTTATACTAATTTAAACCTAAATTATTATTTTTATAAGAAATCTTGGGATTAAATTTTCTTAATATACAATAGGATATGTTGCAAGTACAGATTTCGGATTATGTGATTTCAGACTTAAGCGATTATTCGTGTGTGAAATGATGTAATAGTAAATAATTGATTGATTATACTAAATATTTATAATAAAATATTAAAATAAAATTTATAATTTGATACGAAGTAACTTACAGTTTCATTAGATTCTATTAAAAATAAAATCTATTAATTATAGAAAACTAACTTTAATAAAGTTAATTCTAGTTTTATCATAATTATAATTGATATAATTGATAAAAATTAAATTTTAAGAAAACTTTGGTTCTGATTTTTAAAAATTATCTTAAAAATAGAATTGACTAATTGCAAGTATAAGTTTTGATGAATGTAATTAATGACTTAATTAATTATACGTAATAAAAAAAATGTTATTACTCTAAGTTTACTAAATTAATTGTAATTTTTACTAATTTTAACCTGATATAAATATTGTCCTAGATCAGTGGTCGGCAAAGTGCGGCTCCATAGTCGCATTTGGCTCCTTAAATGCGGCTCTGGCACAAATATCCACGAAAGAGCAACAACATACAAACCTAACTTACTCAAACTTTCCAAGCAGATGCAAGCACATTGTTCGCATTAATAAATATTTATTAAATATGAAATTTAGTTTTATTTAGTGTAATAAAAGTTCACTAAACAAGCAGATTTGGCTTCCAATTTTTTTTTAAATCGATGTAATGTTCATATTTGTCTCTTTGGCTAATAAATTTGCCGACCACTGTCCTAGATTACAATTTTTATAAGAAATCTTGGGATTAAATTTTCTTCTTAATATACAATAGGATATGTGACATGTTTCAAGTGCAGATTTCAGACTTAAGCGATTATTTGTGTGTGAAATGATGTAATAGTAAATAATTGATTGATTATACTAAATATTTATAATAAAATTAAGAATAAATAAGAATTCTAGTTTTATAATAATTTTAATGAATGAAGATTTTCAAAAGTTTCTGGGATTGAATTTAAGTTTTTTTATGAAATCTGAAAACTTAATATAGATTATTAGTATCAAATGAAGTAAGTAATAGTTTCATTAGATCATATTAAAATTAAAATCTATTAGTTTAATAAAGTTAAGTCTAGTTTTATCATAATTATAATTGATATCGATAAAAATTAAAGTTTAAGAAAACTTTGGTTCTAATTTTTAAAAATTATTTTAAAATAAGAATAGAATTGACTAATTGCAAGTATAAGTTTTGATGAATGTAATTAAAGAATTAATTAATTTTGAGTAATAAAAAAATGATGAGTAATAACATGTCTAAGTTTACTAAATTAATTGTAATTTTATACTAATTTTAACCTGATATAAATATTGATCTAGATCAGTGGTCGGCAAAGTGCTGCTCCATAGTCGCATTTGGCTCTTTGGCTCCTTAAATGCGGCTCTGGCACAAATATCCACGAAAGCGAAATTATAAGAAATCTTGGGATTAAATTTTCTTCTTAATACACAATAGGAATGACATGTTGCAAGTACAGATTTCAGACTTAAGCGATTATTCGTGTGTGAAATGATGTAATAGTAAATAATTGATTGTGGATTATATGAAATAATAAGTACCATTTTTTTATCTTCTTTTCGCATGCATAAAACACACATTCGTATGGATTTATCGGTTTCCGTATTACCGTCTCCGTCGAGCAGCAGTGAGCATCCTCTGCGCGATTCGAATTCGTGATTTGGTATTTGGAAAGAGCAGCTGGAAACGTGATTTTATAGAGAGATAATCTACGGATTCTCACCACAAAACCTATATTATAAATATTGCCGACGCAAAGGATAACACGACGTAGCGCCTAATGATGTACACGTTTGCGCGCGGCGATTTGCACCGAACGAAACGAGACCGCCTCGACGACCAACGTGGGGCACCCACCACCACCTTCTTCATCTTCTTCTTCATCTTCTTCTTATACAACCATTACGAAGAACGAACGAACGCATGCAGATTACACACATAGTACCCCATGTGCGATATTATTATTACCATGGAATTGCATGCCGAAACGCAGCAACAATAAGAAGGAAAAACGTAACACACACGATATTCCCCGGCATTCCTCCGCACGCTGCACTTATCTTAATTTCCCCAAATCATAACTTTCAGTTAAAACCTCTCATACAAGATTCGAACCAATAATAATAAAAATTAAAAAAAAAAATCATCATCATTTTGCTTCCGACGAGCCTTTCAACACCGAAAATGATATAATTTTGTCTTTACTTCTCTCATCTTATACATTTTTTTTATTATGTACACACACCTACGTTGGGGAAATCAGTTTTCACGAAGATCTCAAACTTAGCATCACAATAACCGAAAAGCAAACAATCGCATCGGGAATTCCATTAAGCTTCGTTAGCCTCAGGTGCAGGTGCTATAATTAAAGAACGACTCGTGTTCCCGTATTCTGTAAACACAGATTTTATTTTCTTACGAGCGGAGTGGAATAGAATAGAAGAGTGTTTACCGCGGAGCCAATATTTGTCTGGAATTCTTCGGGTGATGCAATGCCACGATGATGTTTGAAGCGAGCAAACACTGCTGGTATGATATCATTTTTGCACCGTCTATCGCTTCCTCTCTTATTATTTTTTTTCTCCTTATTCTTTACTTTATTTTTCCATCATTAAGCGCGAAAAAAGAGGCGACCATGAGAGATCGTTTTGTTTACACCGAGAGCGGATTGTTGGAATTATTCCGATCCGAAGCCCCGCAGCTATACAAAACTTATTCTTCATTTATTTATCTATCAAAAAACACGCACGTTTATATAACTTAAATTACCAAATTTCAAACAATCACAACTTTAAACAAATTTAAACAAATTTAAAGAATTTTCAAAATATCTAACATTCTATAAGAAATATTTCAATAAATTGTAAAGATAGAATAAATTGCATTTAATAGAACGTCAATCCATTATGAATTGGATGATCACAATCTAACCTTGTAACATTTGCTGCTTCTTCTATCCCCGCCAACAGTTTGTTTCTCTTTTATAAGAGAATAGAGCGCAGCAAACAAACAACTGCAGCGGATATTTTTTTTTAACGTGATTTATGCATTCGCCATCCCCCAAGGCAAATTCCCCATTTTGTTTCCATCCATCCATGTATTTATTTATTTCATTAATTCGATAACGTGTAATTTGCGAAATTCGAAAATTGCAATTGCAATTTTTTTGTCTCACTCAAGGTCGATTTTTAATTAAAAATTTAATTCAAAGTTCACGACCAATTCGAAAAAGATTAATCGTTTAACCCAAAACGGAAAACATTAAAATTAGTAAATGTAAAGCAGCGGTCGGGGAACCGGGGGAAATTACCCAAAATGGGGTAAACATTATTTTTTTTTGGGTAATTTTTCTAATTTCATCTTACCAAACTCAGAGAGCGATTCTCTGACTACTTTTCAGATCTGTGAATTGGGTTGTAGATCCTTTTAAATGTGAAATTACTAACATACCAGAAGAACCTCCAGGTTTGGCAGTGGCAATTCTTGAATTTCCATCCAATACTGTATTCAATTTGAGACCAAAGCACATCTTGTCGTCTTTTTGGTTGTCAAAGGCTGCAAAGGCTTTCAAAATTGCATATGAGAAGGTGGTAAAAAAATTGCTGCCATTTGCAACAACCTACCTTTGTGAA